>NC_088243.1:7568992-7691492 GCF_036934945.1 Oncorhynchus masou masou | reverse complement strand
GGGTGTTGGGATAGTACACACAGGCTGGGATAGTACACACAGGCTGGGATAGTACACACAGGCTGGGATAGTACAATAGGCCCCTGGGATAGTTGGGAGTACACAGCAGGCTAGTCTCTCAGGCTGGGATAGTACCCCTGGGATAGTACAACATGGGATAGTACACACCTGGGATAGTACACACAGGCTGGGATAGTACACATAGGCCAACTGGGAGTCAGTGTCTGTTGGTGTGTGTGTCTGTTGTTGTCTGTCATCTCTACACACAGGCTGGGATAGTACACACAGGCTGGGATGTCCTGGGATTCTTCTGGGATCTACACCAGGCTGGGATAGTCTCAAAGGCTGGGATAGTACACCCCTGAGAAGGCTGGGATAGTACACACAGGCTGGGACAGACACCAGGCAGACACAGGCTGGGATAGCCAAACACAGGCTGGTTAGGTGGATAGTACACACAGGCAGACTGGGGTACACACAGGCTGGGATAAGGCTGGGATAGTACACACAGGCTGGGATAGTACACACAGGCTGGGATAGTACACACAGACTGGGATAGTACACACAGGCTGGGATACTGGGATAGTACACACACAGGCTGGGATAGTACACACAGGCTGGGATAGTACACACAGGCTGGGATAGTACACACACACACAGACTGGGATAGTACACACACTGGGATAGGCTGGGATAGTACACACAGGCTGGTACACACAGGCTGGGATAGTACACACAGGCTGGGATAGTACACACAGGCTGGGATAGTACACACACTGGGATAGTACACACAGACTGGGATAGTGGGATAGTACACATAGGCTGGGATAGTACTGGGATAGTACAGTACACACAGGCTGGGATAGTACACACAGGTTGGGATAGTACACACAGGCTGGGATAGTACACACAGGCTGGGATAGTACACATAGGTACACACAGGCTGGGATAGTACACACAGGCTGGGATAGTAGGTGGGATAACACAGGTTGGGATAGTACACATAGGCTGGATAGTACAGTTACTAGGACATGAAAGAAAACCTTCAGTACAAAGGACATGTCTATTAGAGAATAATGACATTTGTCGAATTAGAATTTCCTGTAACTGAGCAATTGTGATTCAGATTAGGTGTAATGTCATGTGATACAATTGGACAAACTGATATTCAGGTTGCATATGGGTGATGGGATCCCATTGGCTGCGTGTGTTGGCTAGGAAAGTGTTTATCCACAAACTCCTAGCAGACCCAAAGCAGTGATGGAACAGACCCAGAGCAGTGATGGAACAGACCCAGAGTAATGATGGAACAGACCCAGAGTAGTGATGGAACAGACCCAGAGTGATGGGAACAGACCCAGTGTGATGGAACAGACCCAGAGTAGTGATGGAACAGACCAGAGTAGTGATGGAACAGACCCAGAGTAGTAGTGATGGAACAGACTGGAACAGACCCAGAGTAGTGATGGAACAGAGACCCAGAGTAGTGATGGAACAGACCCAGAGTAGTGATGGAACAGACCCAGAGTAGTGATGGAACAGACTCCTGGTAGACCCAGAGTAGTGATGGAACAGACCCAGAGTAGTGATGAAACAGACCCAGAGTAGTGATGAAACAGACCCAGAGAAGTGATGGAACAGACCCAGAGTAGTGATGGAACAGACCCAGAGTAGTGATGGGACAGACCCAGAGTAGTGATGGAACAGACCCAGAGTAGTGATGGAACAGACCCAGAGTAGTGATGAAACAGACCCAGAGTGATGGAACCCAGAGTAGTGATGGAACAGACCCAGAGTAGTGATGGAACAGACCCAGAGTAGTGATGGAAGAGACCCAGAGTAGTGATGGAACAGACCCAGAGTAGTGATGGGACAGACCCCGAGTAGTGATGGAACAGACCCAGAGTAGTGATGAAACAGACCCAGAGTAGTGATGAAACAGACCCAGAGAAGTGATGGAACAGACCCAGAGTAGTGATGGAACAGACCCAGAGTAGTGATGAAACAGACCCAGAGTAGTGATGGAACAGACCCAGAGTAGTGATGGAACAGACCCAGAGTAGTGATGGAACAGACCCAGAGAAGTGATGGAACAGACCCAGAGTAGTGATGGAACAGACCCAGAATAGTGATGGAACAGACCCAGAGAAGTGATGGAACAGTATAATAGAAGGAAGTAGTCATTAATGCAGTAGACACACGACAGTCATTTCTTGTCCTTGATCCAAATAGAGGGACGGTTTTGTCAGCATTACAGGAACACAATCACAATGAAAATAGCCATTGAAAATGTATTCTTGTGTTGTTATATTATTGAACAGTTCCACTGCGACTTGACACATGTTTCACGTGTGATCATGCTTGCAGATATTTCAAAAACATTCAAAAAAGCTGTTCTCAATATTAGAGAATTCTGCAAACAAATCTATTTCCAGTGTTGACGATCATGGAGAGGGCGAGGACACCACTCAGATACGGTCAACATTTTTGAAGGCCACCACCAACTCAAGGTGAATAGGTGTATTGTTGATGGTGAATCTTGGAATCATGCGGATACTCACAAGAATCTGTCTATAGATTTTTTTTGTGGCATGATTTTTTTTTTTTTACGTTCAATATAACAACCGCGTCACCAGAAACTACGGTGTATAGCTCTGCTTCGAAATGCATTCAAAAAGCATATTAATCAGGGTTTTGGAAACGTTTGGATCTGCCGGAAAGTGGGTCAAGAATTCCAGACTTCTCCACACTTCCCCGAATACAGCTGCAAATTAGTGGATTTTAGCAGGCAAGGAAACGATTCTGTGTTATTGACAGATGTTTAATAGATTCAGGCCGGGTCTGTGATGTGGGCTTGCTCTGGCCAATAGAATCATAGAGGTCAGTTAGACTCTAAATGGGGCCCTGACGGATGACAGAAGGGTAATGCACTCTAGTCATACTGTTTGATGGATGAGGGATTTTTACACCATTTCAGAGCACAATCGTGTATGACAATCACGGTGACTTGACACATTCTGTATGAAGAATGGGAGTACATGTACAGTAATACTTTGAGTGCAGTATTCTGCTGTGTTTACACTCCACCTTGCCTTGTCAAAATGTGGTGACTTATAACATGGAGGTACAGCACCACCCTCCTCTCCCTCTCTCATTTAATATATAGATTCTAACAAAGAGAGTCTTTGCAGGAGGTGAGAACCTTACCTCTGGCCCAAAATGGAAACATGAGTCGGGGGATATTTGTCTTGTATGGAGTTACAGTGTTCTCCTCCCTATAGACCCCTGTGGCCTGGAGCTGGTAGTAGGTGAGAGGAGGAGGACAGGGGAGGAGGAGAGATTGAGAGAGATAGGGGGGAAGAGGGAGAGGAGGAGGAAGATAGGGTGAGGAAGGAGAGGAGGAGAGGGGGAGGAGGGAGAGGAGGAGAGAAAGAGGGAGGAAGGAGAGGAGGAGAGAGAGAGGGAGTGGGAGGAGTGAGAGGAGGAGAGAGGGGGGAGGAGGGAGAGGAGGAGAGAGGGGGGTAGGGAGAGGAGGAGAGAGAGTGGGAGGAGGGAGAGGAGGAGAGGGGGGAGGAGGGAAAGGAGGAGAGAAAGAGGGAGGAAGGAGAGGACGAGAGCGAGAGGGAGTGGAAGGAGCGAGAGGAGGAGAGAGAGTGGGAGGAGGGAGAGGAGGAGAGGTGGGGAGGAGGGAGAGGAGGAGAGAGGGGTGGAGGAGGGAGAGGAGGAGAGAGAGTGGGAGGAGGAGAGGGGGGAGAGGAGGAGAGAGAGTGGTAGGATGAGAGGGGGAGGGGAGGAGGGGGAGAGAGAGTGGGAGGAGGAGAGGGGGAGAGGAGGGAGAGAGAGTGGGAGGAGGAGAGGGGGAGAGGAGGAGAGAGTGGGAGGGAGGAGGAGAGGGGGAGAGGAGGAGAGAGTGTGGGAGGAGGAGAGGGGGGAGAGGAGGAGAGAGAGTGGGAGGAGGAGAGGGGGGAGAGGAGGCGAGAGAGTGGGAGGAGGAGAGGGGGGAGAGGAGGAGAGAGAGTGGGAGGAGGAGAGGGGGGAGAGGAGGAGAGAGAGTGGGAGGAGGAGAGGGGGGAGAGGAGGAGAGAGAGTGGGAGGAGGAGAGGGGGGAGAGGAGGAGAGAGAGTGGGAGGAGGAGAGGGGGGAGAGGAGGAGGATGGGGAGGGTTGTGTTCTCTCCCTCCCAGCATGAACACAAAGGAAAGCTTTCTTTCCATCTCTCCCTTTTTTGTTTTCTTAAGTCCTTTACCCATTAAAGCACCACCCGGACAGTTTGCTACAAGCTAGTTGCCTTTTCAACAAAAAAACAACAAAAAAATGATTTGTGAGCAGTTCTATTTGAAATGTTTTCCTATTCCCTGCGATGGGATCGCTACAATGCAATACCACCCAGCATAACATGGTAACAATCCTTTCAGACTAATAAAGAGAAGTCACAGGAGACTGAATTGTATAGTTATTACTGAGAAGCAGTAACTGACGAGCCAACCAGGCTGGAGAGGGTTTTAGGACCTTTCTAAAGTTGAGTTTTTAGCCCCGTGGGGTCTGTTCATATTTTCTCCCTCTCCAGGGTACATAGAAATATAATCTAGAGTCATTTGAATACAATCTAGTATAGAATATATTATAGAGAAAGTATATTTCTATCGACTCCAGTCCTGTCGTTCTGCCCCTGAACAGGCAGTTAACCCACTGTTCCTAGGCCGTCATTGAAAATATGAATTTGTTCTTAACTGACTTGCCTAGTTAAATAAAGGTAAAATAAAAAATAAAAAAAAATCCTGGATGTAGCTGGACTGCCTCAAACGTCCTGTCTCTTCCTCTCTGCTGCATTGTCACAGCCTTCTCTCGTCGCCTCGGTTACGGGTCACTGGTGATGTCAGAACACTTAAAAGGGATTAGAGGCTACTGAATCCTTCCTGTTCTACTCTGGATGTAATAGATACCGGGCTCGCTGAATGGTTGCTCTCAAAGAGACTTACTGCTTCACGTCAGTGGTACACGCTTTCAGGCAGCCGACACACTGGGGGATTCAGTATTTGAGAATTTGGGAGGGTAGCTAAGAACTTTTCAAATGGCAGTATCCGTTAGTTACAGTGTGAATGACAACAGATGATGATTGTCAGATAACAAACGCAACAAACCGTCTGTTTCTTTCACGTATGCAACTCGTCCGACATCAGTTGACTTGAGTTGTATTTTTTGTCGGACAAAAATATACGATGATGTGTGTCGCTCTGGATAAGAGCGTCTGCTAAATGACTTAAATGTAAATGTAAATGTCATACACCGCATTCAGAAAGTATTCACAGCCCTGAACTTCTCCCACCTTTTGTTGTGTTACAGCCTGAATTCAAAATGGAATAAAATAGAGATTTTTATGTTACTGGCCTCCACACAATACTCCATAATGCCAAAAGTGGAATTATGTTTTTCTAAATGTTTATGAATTAATTAAAGTCAATAAGTGTTCAAACACTTTTTATGGCAATAATTTCAGAAGTAAAAATGTGCTTAACAAGTCACATAAGTTGTATGGACTCACTCTGTGTGCAATAATAGTGTTTAACATGATATTTGAATGACTATCTCATCGCTCTACCCCACACATACAGATAATTGTAAGGTCCCTCAGTCGAGCAGTGAATTTCAAACACAGATTCAATCACAAAGCCCAGGGTAGTTTTCAAATGCCTCGCAAAGAAGAACACTTATTGGTAGATGGGGAAAAAAACATTTAAAAGCAGACTTTGAATATCGCTTTGAGTATGGTGTTATTATTATTATTATTATTAACTTACACTTTGGATGGTGTACCAATACATCCAGTCACTGCGAAGATACAGGCGTCTTTCCTAACTCGGTTGCCGGAGAGGAAGGAAACTGCTCAGGGATTTCCCCATGATGACTTTAAAACAGTTACAGAGTTTAATGGCTGTGATAAAAGAAAACTGTGGAAGTGTCAACAACATTGTAGTTACTCCACAATAGTAACCTAACCTAACAATAGTAACCTAACCTAACAATAGTAACCTAACTGATAGAGTGAAAAGATGGAATGCTGTACAGAAAACAAATATTCCAAAGCATGAATACTGTTTGCAACAAGGTACTAGTAACTGCAAAAATATACTCTCCATATTTGCAAGCATAGTGGTGGTTGCATCATGTTATGGGTATGCTTGTAATCATTAAGGACTGGATCATTTTTCAGGATAAAAAAAATAAACGGAATGGAGCTAAGCACAGGCAAAATCCTAGAGGAAAACCTGGTTCTGTCTGCTTTTCATCAGACACTGTGTAATGAACCCGATGGGAGACAGAGAGCTCGTGTCAAGCGCAGGGCGCAGCAGGTGTTTATTTGTAAAGGACCACAGGAGGAGGCAGGTAGCTGGGTCCAGGGGCAGGCAGAAGGTCATACACAGGGGGTCCAAAAAGGCAACAGTACAGGCAGGGAAAAGGCTAGAAACGTTGTCTGGGAGATCAGGCAATAGGTTGATAACAGGAAATCCGATAGGCTAAAGCACAAGCAGGGAAGAGAGAAAAGGCGTCGTTGGTGAGACAGGCAAAAAAACAATCATACACGGGAGGATTAAATTACAGTCAAACCAGAGCTCCGAATAGAAGTGTGTCACAAATCAAACAATACCTCACAATGATTGGGTGCAAAGAACTGAACTAAATAGTGTGTGATAATGACATACCGGTGTGTGAACACGTGATCAGAATTCAGGTGAGTGTGATCTGGAGAGTGAGCTGCGTTCAGGGGATCGCTGAACGCAGATAGATAGATTGTATCTGGAAATAGAGCTTTGTGTTTGCCATGTCATAGCATTCTCAGAGATGGATCAGCTTTAAAATGGCTAAACTAGTCCTTAAGATATTCAACACAGCAGTACATAATGAATCCTATTAGGCTAAACGTCATTAAAGAAAAGCCTAACGTTCAAAAAAAAGGTCAGAAATACAATAGAATTCCAGCACAACATTGGATATTGTGGTGCTGCTTTCTCTTCAACACTGTTGCTAGGTTAATGTCATACACAGACAGATGTGGGTAGTCATTTTAAAGTGCTGTACTGTGGAAAGTGGGGAAACATACCTTGGGGCCTACTTAACCCTGTTCTCCTTTTCCTCCGAGGTCTGTTTTCATGGCTCTTTCTTCAGTTTCACATCCCCACATTTTCATTGTTTATTTTCTTAAATTCCCCATATTTCAGTGTCCTGACAGCTGGGTGACAGGTAGCATACTGGTAAAGAGCATTGGGCCAGTAAACAAAACGTCGCTGGTTCGAATCCCCAAGGTAGAAAAATCTGTCATTCTGGCCTTGTGAACCAACAGCAACTGCTCCATGGATGTCGGTTAAGGTAGACCCCCACACCTCTCTGAGTTAAAGAGGCAGAAGACAAAATGCAGAAGACACATTTTGGTTGAATTCATTCATCCCCTTTAGCAGGTAGAGTCCATGGTGACTAAGAGCTGTTGGTTGGACTCCCCCTTTAGCAGGTAGAGTCCATGGTGGTAAAGGGCTGTTGGTTGGACTCCCCTTTAGCAGGTAGAGTCCATGGTGACGAAGGGCTGTTGGTTGGACTCCCCTTTAGCAGGTAAAGTCCATGGTGACTAAGAGCTGTTGGTTGGACTCCCCTTTAGCAGGTAGATTCCATGGTGACTAAGGGCTGTTGGTTGGACTCCCCTTTAGCAGGTAAAGTCCATGGTGACTAAGAGCTGTTGGTTGGACTCCCCCTTTAGCAGGTAGAGTCCATGGTGACTAAGAGCTGTTGGTTGGACTCCCCTTTAGCAGGTAGTGTCCATGGTGACTAAGAGCTGTTGGTTGGACTCCCCTTTAGCAGGTAGATTCCATGGTGACTAAGAGCTGTTGGTTGGATTCCCCCTTTAGCAGGTAGTGTCCATGGTGACTTAGAGCTGTTGGTTGGACTCCCCTTTAGCAGGTAGATTCCATGGTGACTAAGAGCTGTTGGTTGGACTCCCCTTTAGCAGGTAGTGTCCATGGTGACTAAGAGCTGTTGGTTGGACTCCCCTTTAGCAGGTAGATTCCATGGTGACTAAGAGCTGTTGGTTGGACTCCCCTTTAGCAGGTAGTGTCCATGGTGACTAAGAGCTGTTGGTTGGACTCCCTTTAGCAGGTAGATTCCATGGTGACTAAGAGCTGTTGGTTGGACTCCCCTTTAGCAGGTAGTGTCCATGGTGACTAAGAGCTGTTGGTTGGATTCCCCTTTAGCAGGTAGTGTCCATGGTGACTTAGAGCTGTTGGTTGGACTCCCCTTTAGCAGGTAGAGTCCATGGTGACTAAGGGCTGTTGGTTGGACTCCCCTTTAGCAGGTAGAGTCCATGGTGACTAAGAGCTGTTGGTTGGACTCCCCTTTAGCAGGTAGAGTCCATGGTGACTAAGAGCTGTTGGTTGGACTCCCCGCAGCAGTTAGAGTCCATGGTGACTAAGAGCTGTTGGTTGGACTCCCCTTTAGCAGGTAGTGTCCATGGTGACTAAGAGCTGTTGGTTGGACTCCCCGCAGCAGTTAGAGTCCATGGTGAGTGAGAGGCTAATGAATGTGGGTAATTGAACACAGCCTTGTGTGTGTGAGTAACTACTAGTCAGGATAATCTGATGAATATGGACTGACTTCATAATCACTTACAATTTGAGCGAGCGGGTGATACAACCGTTTCCCTTTCCAATGTCTCTAACGCATCATCAGTCATCCCGTGCCATCGGAAAATCAACAGAGAGAAAGAGACCCCCGGAACGTGAAAGACTGAAACCAGAATCTATTTTTTTCTCCATTTACTTGTTTGCGAACCAGAAATGGTCGTGTTGCTATTCCCAGGAGGCCCCAGCGGTTACCCAGAGCTGAACCACAGGTCCACAGCCCGCAAGGCTATGTACCCCACTCTGCTGCACTCCTCCCTGAGCAGCTGGGAGGCATTATCCCATGAGAAACACACCCCTTCACTTCATCATATTGTTTTTTCCACATTATAATCACAGTCATATTTTTTTGTGCGAATGATTAATGTCGAGGACATGGGCTTTAATGAGCCATGTAACAGACGTGGGGTTGATTGCATGTCAAGTGATGGCAGGCAGCACAGAACATACACTCAAAAGCATATTTACTTGGACTGTGAAGTTATATGTTTGAAAACAAGTTATGTATGAAAATACACTAAACTAAAAGGTGACATTCTGTACTATAGCCTGACTGTTGCCTCACAGCAGACCCTTATCACACTGCAACCCTAACCCTCATAACAGACCCTTACCACACTGCAATCCTAACCCTCATAGCAGACCCTTATCACACTGCAACCCTAACCCTCATAACAGACCATTACCACACTGCAATCCTAACCCTCATAGCAGACCTCTACCACACTGCAACCCTAACCCTCACAGCAGACCTCTACCACACTGCAATCCTAACCCTCACAGCAGACCTCTACCACACTGCAATCCTAACCCTCACAGCAGACCTCTACCACACTGCAATCCTAACCCTCACAGCAGATCTCTACCGCACTGCAATCCTAACCCTCATAGCAGACCATTACCACACTGCAATCCTAACCCTCACATCAGACCCTTACCACACTGCAATCCTAACCCTCATAGCAGACCCTTACCACACTGCAATCCTAACCCTCACAGCAGACCTCTAGCACACTGCAATCCTAACCCTCACAGCAGATCTCTACCACACTGCAATCCTAACCCTCATAGCAGACCATTACCACACTGCAATCCTAACACTCACAGCAGATCTCTACCGCACTGCAATCCTAACCCTCATAGCAGACCATTACCACGCTGCAATCCTAACCCTCATAGCAGACCATTACCACACTGCAGTCCTAAGCCTAACCTTCACAGCAGACCACTGTCACATTCTTTGTTTTGTCATTTGTTTTAGTATGGTCAGGGTGTGAGTTGGGTGGGTTGTCTATGTTAGTTTTTCTATGATTTTCTATTTCTGTGTTTGGCCTGATATGGTTCTCAATCACAGGCAGCTGTCAATCGTTGTCCCTGATTGAGAACCATATTTAGGTAGCCTGTTTTCCTTTGTGTTTTGTGGGTGGTTATTTTCAGTCTATGTGTGTGTGCACAAGACAGAACTGTTTCGGTTTTCACTTTGCAGTTTTGTATTTTGAAGTGTTCTTTTTTTCATTAAATAAGATGAACACTTTACCACGCTGTGCTTTGGTCCTCTGCTCCTTCCACCTACGACGAGAATCGTGACACCCCTAGAACACTGCAATCCTAACCCTCATAGCAGACCCCTAGCACACTGCAATCTAAACCCTCATAGCAGACCCCTAGCACACTGTAATCTAAACCCTCATAGCAGACCCCTAGCACACCCCAATCTAAACCCTCATAGCAGATCCCTAGAACACTGCAATCTAAACCCTCATAGCAGACCCCTAGCACACTGTAATCTAAACCCTCATAGCAGACCCCGAGCACACCCCAATCTAAACCCTCATAGCAGATCCCTAGAACACTGTAATCTAAACCCTCATAGCAGACCCCTAGCACACCCCAATCTAAACCCTCATAGCAGATCCCTAGAACACTGTAATCTAAACCCTCATAGCAGACCCCTAGCACACCCCAATCTAAACCCTCATAGCAGATCCCTAGAACACTGCAATCTAAACCCTCATAGCAGACCCCTAGCACACTGTAATATAAACCCTCATAGCAGACCCCTAGCACACCCCAATCTAAACCCTCATAGCAGATCCCTAGAACACTGCAATCTAAACCCTCATAGCAGACCCCTAGCACACTGTAATCCTAACCCTAACCCTCAAAGCAGACTCCTAGCACACTGTAATCCTAACCCTAACCCTCATAGCAGACCCCTAGCACACTGTAATCCTAACCCTAACCCTCATAGCAGACCCCTAGCACACTGTAATCCTAACCCTAACCCTCATAGCAGACCCCTAGCACACTGCAATCCTAACACTAACCCTCATAGCAGACCCCTAGCACACTGTAATCCTAACCCTAACCCTCATAGCAGACCCCTAGCACACTGCAATCCTAACCCTAACCCTCACAGCAGACCCTTACTGCACTTCAAACCTAACCCTCACAGCAGACCCTTACTGCACTTCAAGCCTAACCCTCACAGCAGACCCTTACTGCACTTCAATCCTAACCCTAAACCTCACAGCGGACCCTTACTGCACTTCAATCCTAACCCTAAACCTCACAGCGGACTACGACCGCACTGCAAGTGGTAAAGGAGCACTGTAAAAATAAGCCTGATATAGAACAGAAATGTGTACATAGAAAATAGGAAAATCAGACAATGCAATTGTCTCTGATGCTGGATGAAATGACAGAGCGAGAGATTTGGACAGACATCCTGTCTGTGTTACACCTGTAGACAACATCTAGTGAAATCGGAGGGCTCGCAATTCTAATAAATAATCGTAATATTAAACATTTATGAACATACAAGTATTTTATATCGGGTTAAAAGCTTAAATTCTTGTTAATCTAACTGCATTGTCTGATTTACAATAGGCTTTACAGCAAAAGCATACCATGAGAATGTATGATGACGACGTCCCACATCAACATATTCTTCAACCCGCACAGGCTTCATAAAATCACAAATAGCGCTTAAATAAATCACTTACTTTGAAAATCGTCCTCTGTTTGCAATCCCATGGGTCCCAGCTACAACATGAATGATCGTTTTGTTCGATTCTTTATATCCCAAAAAGTCAATTTAGTTGGCGCCATCGGTTTCAGTCCACACTTTCAACATGCAGACAAAGGAATCCAAAGAAATGCCGCTAAACTTTGTTCAAACAAGTCAAACTACATTTCTATTTAATCCTCAGGTATCCTAAAATGTAATTAAACTATAATATTTCATGAGGAAAGAAGTATGTTCAGTAGAAAAGTTAAATTAGTAGGCGCACGTCCGCCTTGTCACTCACGAACAAACTGATTTTCCACTGTGACTGAAACAAAACTCAAGAAACAGAAGAAACAAGGAATATAAGAACCTGGGACCTCAAAAAAATATATTTCTGGATGGTTTTTCTTTGGATTTTCACCTACCATACCAATTGTGTCATAGTCTCTTACATTATTTTAACATTTCTACAAAATGCAAAATGTTTTCTATCCAATGCTACCAATTATATGCATATCCTGGCTTCTGGGCCTGAGTAACAGGCAGTTTACTTTGGGCACGTCAGTCAGGTGGATATTCAGGAAAATAGACCTTAGTTAGCCCTAAGATGTTTTAAGAGTATTGATAAAAATAACTTTATTTGCCCAATAGTTATTGGCACAACCTTTACTTCATTCCAATGGACAAAAACACCCTATCCTTGTCCACTACATATAGAACCCCCCTCCCTTGTCCACTATATATAGAAAACCCCTTTCTGGTCCACTATATATAGAACCCCTGTTCCTTGTCCACTGTATATAGAACCCCCTTATTTTTCCACTGTATATAGAACCCCCCTTCCATGTCCACTATATATAGAACCCCCTTCCTTGTCCACTGTATATAGAACCCCCCTTCCTTGGTCACTGTATATAGAACCCCCCTTCCATGTCCACTGTATATAGAACCCCCTTCATTGGTCACTGTATATAGAACCCCCTTCCTTGGTCACTGTATATAGAACCCCCCTTCCTTGTCCACTGTATATAGAACCCCCTTCCTTGGTCACTGTATATAGAACCCCCCTTACATGTCCACTATATATAGAACCCCCCTTCCTTGGTCACTGTATATAGAACTCCCCTTACATGTCCACTGTATATAGAACCCCCCTTCCATGTCCACTGTATATAGATCCCCCCTTCCTTGTCCACTGTACATAGAACCCCCCTTCCTTGTCCACTGTATATAGAACCCCCTTCCTTCTCCACTATCCACTGTACATAGAACCCCCTTCTTGGTCAAATCAAATCAAATGTATTTATATAGCCCTTCTTTCATTAGCTAATATCTCAAAGTGCTGTACAGAAACCCAGCTTAAAACCCCAAGCAGCAAGCAATGCAGGTGTAGAAGCACGTTTGCTCGGAAAAACTCCCTAGAAAGTCCAAAACCTAGGAAGAAACCTAGAGAGGAACCAGGCTATGAGGGGTGGCCAGTCCTCTTCTGGCTGTGTCGGGTGGAGATTATAACAGAACTTGGCCAAGATGTTCAGATTTTGATAAATGACCAGCATGGTCAAATCGTTTAAACTGGAGAAGCAGCACGGCCAGGTGAACTGGGGACAGCAAGGAGTCATCATGCCAGGTCGTCCTGAGGCATGGTCCTAGGGCTCAGGTCCCCCAAGAGAGAGAAAGAAAGAAATATTGAAAGAAAGAAAGAGAAAGAGAGAATTAGAGAGAGCATACTTAAATTCACACAGGACACTGGAGAAATACTTCAGATATAACAGACTGACCCTAGCCCCCCGACACAAAACCTACTGCATCATAAATACTGGAGGCTGAGACATGGGGGTCAGGAGACACTGTGGCCCCATCCAATAATAGCCCCGGACAGGGCCAAACAGGCAGGATGATATAACCCCACCCACTAGAGGGATATACCCAGCCAAAGCACAGCCCCCACACCACTAGAGGGATATCTTCAAACACCAACTTACCATCCTGAGACAAGGCCGAGTATAGCCCACAAAGATCTCTGCCATGGCACAACCCTGTTTCCACTGTATATAGGACCCTCCCTCCATGTCGACTGTATACAGAACCTCACTGAGGCCCCACACTCAGCAGCCTCATTGTCAGCTGATGCTTCACTGCCTTCTTCGCCGACCCCAATAAATAATTCTCAGCAACAAAGAAAGAGAGAGAAATAGAGAGACAAAGAAAACTGGGCTTTGGGAGTTTGCTGCTATAGCAGTCTGAGAAAAGATTTTGGAGCATAGATAGAGAGAGAGCGAGAGAGCGAGAGAAAGAGAAGTAGAGAGAGAGAGAGAGAGAGAGAGAGAGAGAGAGAGAGAGAGAGAGAGAGAGAGAGAGAGAGAGAGAGAGAGAGAGAGAGAGAGAAAAAATCCAGATCTCAGGGAATTAAACCAAAGTGCTCAATTGGTACAAATTACTACACTACAATTACTTAGGTTTAAAAATAAGATCAACTGGATACCTTAATGAGGCAGTGAAGGAGCTGAGAGAGAGAAAGCACGCAGCGCATCTACCCCATTAAAAAAACAAATTCAAATTGAAATACCTATTAAAATTTGGCTAAAACTAATTGAATATGTCATTGAACCAATGGCACTTTATGGCAGCGAGGTCTGGGGTCCACTTGCAAAGCAAGATTTCATCAAATGGGACAAACACCCCATTCAAACCCTGCATGCAGAGTTCTGTAAGATTCTCCTACATGTCCAGAGGAAAACTACAAACAATGTATGCAGGGCAGAATTAGGCCAATATCCACAAATAATAATAACTCAAAAAAGAGCAATTAAGTTTTAGAAACATCTAAAATACAGTGTCCCCCTCTCATATCATTACCAAGCCCTGCAATGCCAAGAGCTGAGCAAAGAAAAGAGTCCCCTCATCCAGCTGGTCCTGGGGCTGAGTTCACAAACCTGTTGTACTAACACACTGAAGCTCCAGGACCAGAACATCCAATCAATCAGGATAAACCAAATTACAACACACTCAAAACAAAACTATATTGCTTATTGGGAAACACAAGCACAAACACAAAGCAAAATGCAGTGCTATCTGGCCCTAAATCGACAGTACACTGTGGCTACATATTTGACCATGTGTAACAGTATAACTTTAGACCGTCCCCTCGCCCATACCCGGGCGCGAACCAGGTGCACACATCAACAACAGTCACCCTCCGAAGCATCGTTACCCATCGCTCCACAAAAGCCGTGGGGGGAACTAGGGGAACTACTACTTCAAGGTCTCAGAGCAAGTGACTTCACCAATTGAAACGCTATTTAGTGCGCACCAACGCTAACTAAGCTAACGTTTCACATCGGTTACACATGGTTACTGATCAAAACCTTAGAAAAACCTTGACAAAGTACAGGCTCAGTGAGCACAGCCTTGCCATTGAGAAGGTTAGACACAGGAAAACCTGGCTCCCTGTAGAGGAAAGGCTGTGCAACCACTGCACAACAGCAGAACCTGAGACAGAGCTGCATTTCCTGACAAAATGTAAAAAATATAACACAATTAGAGAGTGTCATTTCCCCCAATTTGAAACCCTTATTCAAGGTTTCAAAGACCTCTCTGATGAGAGTAGGCTACCCGTCCTGTTGGGGAGGACGCAGAGAGCTGTTGGTTGGCAGCGCACTACATTGCTGCCTGCCACAAGTTGTGGGACAGAGAGAGAGAGATATTATATATATATATGAGAAATGAGGGAGAGAGAGAGAGAGAAAGAGAGATATTATATATATATATAGAGAGAGAGAGATATTATATATATATATATATATATATATATATATATATATATATATATATATATATATATATATTTATATATATATGAGAGAGAGAGATATTATATATATATATACATATATATATATATATATATATATATATATATATATATATATCAGAGAGAGAGAGAGAGAGATATTATATATATATATATGAGAGAGAGATATATATATATACAAGATGGCGTAGCAGTCAGGTGTCTTGTCGTGTCCCTTGTATATATCGTTTGTATATATCGTTTTGATTTTTTTTAAACATATTTTTCTTCGCATATCTTTTAAAACATTTTGCTAAACCGCAACTTCTACATACTCTCCTGCAACCCGCCTCACCCAATGTAGCGCGGATCGGCTTTTTTTCTCAAGTAATTATATTTTCTTCGGATCCGGAACCCCTCAACCGAAGCTAGCCAGCTAACTACCAGCTATCAGCCAGCAAACCATTGCTAGCGGTATTCAGCTAACCGGTCATCAGCTAACCTTTAGAGCGGAAAGCTCTCGCCAGTTCGAACAACGCGACTCTAACCAGAGCATAACGGACCTATTATTATTATTATTTTTTTTTTTTTTTTTTTTTTGTCCCCGGATTCCCACCGGATTCCCACCGCAAACAGAACATTTTCAGCTGGATCTTCACAATTAGCTAACTAGCTAACTGCAACCCCGGATGATTACTCCTGGCTAGCGTTTCCATCCATTTAGCTTGAAGCTAGCCCTGCCAGAGCTCCTGTGCTACCACCGAAGCATACTCCTGGGCTACAATATCCGGACCCACGACCGGTCTATCGATGTCACCGCATGAAGAGGCATAAACAGACTCACCCCAACGCGACGTCCCCCAAAGGCTAACTTTCTAGCCCTTGCTATCTCCTTGGACCCATTAGATTTTTAATTCGATTATACCTTCCGGTAACCTGCCTCACCCAATGTGATACGGAATCGCTATTATTTTTATTTTTTAGAACACATTCAAGAACCTCCAGAAGCTAACCAGCTAACTAGCTACAAGCTATTTAGTCATTGTTAGCCACTGCTAACGGCCTTTACCTTCTGTACAGCCAGCCAGTTTTCGTAACCTGGATAATACTCGCCAGTCTAGCTTCCCTGCTCCACCCACCGCTACCCCCTGGACACTGATCACTTGGCTACATAGCTGATGCATGCTGGACTGTCCATTAATCACGGTACTCCACTCTGCTTGTTTATGTTTTATCAGTCGGCCCCAGCCGCACTCAGGCTCTGTGTGTAGTTAATCCGACCCTCTCTGCCTAGTCAACGCCATTTTACCTGCTGTTGTTGTGCTAGCTGATTAGCTGTTGTTGTCTCAACTACTGTTTTAGCTACTGTTTTAGCTAGCTCTCCCAATTCAACACCTGTGATTACTGTATGCCTCGCTGTATGTCTCTCTCAAATGTCAATATGCCTTGTATACTGTTGTTCAGGTTAGTTATCATTGTTTTAGTTTACAATGGAGCACCTAGTTCCACTCTTCATACCCCTTATACCTCCTTTGTCCCACCTCCCACACATGCGGTGACCTCACCCATTACAACCAGCATGTCCAGAGATACAACCTCTCTCATCATCACCCAGTGCCTGGGCTTACCTCCGCTGTACCCGCACCCCACCATACCCCTGTCTGCGCATTATGCCCTGAATACATTCCACCATGCCCAGAAATCTGCTCCTTTTTATTCTCTGTCCCCAACGCTCTAGACGACCAGTTTTGATAGCCTTTAGCCGCACCCTCATACTACTACTCCTCTGTTTCGCGGGTGATGTGGAGGTAAATCCAGGCCCTGCATGTCCCCAGGCACCCTCATTTGTTGACTTCTGTGATCGAAAAAGCCTTGGTTTCATGCATGTCAACATCAGAAGCCTCCTCCCTAAGTTTGTTTTACTCACTGCTTTAGCACACTTTGCTAACCCTGATGTCCTTGCCGTGTCTGAATCCTGGCTCAGGAAGGCCACCAAAAATTTGGAGATTTCAATACCCAACTATAACATTTTCCATCAAGATAGAACTGCCAAAGGGGGAGGAGTTGCAGTCTACTGCAGAGATAGCCTGCAAAGTAATGTCATACTTTCCAGGTCCATAACCAAACAGTTCGAACTACAAATTTTGAAAATTACTCTCTCCAGAAATAAGTCTCTCACTGTTGCCGCCTGCTACTGACACCCCTCAGCTCCCAGCTGTGCCCTGGACACCATTTGTGAATTGATCGCCCCCCCCATCTAGCTTCAGAGTTTGTTCTGTTAGGTGACCTAAACTGGGATATGCTTAACACCCCGGCAGTCCTACAATCTCACACAAATCATCAAGGAACCCACCAGGTACAACCCTAAATCTGTAAACAAGGGCACCCTCATAGACGTCATCCTGACCAACTGGCCCTCCAAATACACCTCTGCTGTCTTCAACCAGGATCTCAGCGATCACTGCCTCATTGCCTGTATCCGCTACGGAGCCGCAGTCAAATGACCACCCCTCATCACTGTCAAACGCTCCCTAAAACACTTCTGTGAGCAGGCCTTTCTAATCGACCTGGCCCGGACATTGACCTCATCCCGTCATTTGAGGATGCCTGGTCATTCTTTAAAAGTAACTTCCTCACCATTTTAGATAAGCATGCTCCGTTCAAAAAATGCAGAACTAAGAACAGATATAGCCCTTGGTTCACTCCAGACCTGACTGCCCTCGACCAGCACAAAAACATCCTGTGGCGGACTGCAATAGCATCGAATAGTCCCCGCAATATGCAACTGTTCAGGGAAGTCAGGAATCAATACACGCAGTCTGTCAGGAAAGCTAAGGCCAGCTTCTTCAGGCAAAAATTTGCATCCTGTATCTCCAACACCAAAAAGTTCTGGGACACTGTGAAGTCCATGGAGAACAAGAGCACCTCCTCCCAGCTGCCCACTGCACCGAGGCTAGGTAACACGGTCACCACTGATAAATCCATGATTATCGAAAACTTCAACAAGCATTTCTCAATGGCTGGCCATGCCTTCCACCTGGCTACTACAACCTCGGCCAACAGCTCCACCCCCCGCAGCTACTCGCCCAAGCCTCTCCAGGTTCTCCTTTACCCAAATCCAGATAGCAGATGTTCTGAAAGAGCTGCAAAACCTGGACCCGTACAAATCAGCTGGGCTTGACAATCTGGACCCTGTCGCAACCCCTATTACCAGCCTGTTCAACCTCTCTTTCATATTGTCTGAGATCCCCAAGGATTGGAAAGCTGCCGCAGTCATCCCCCTCTTCAAAGGGGGAGACACCCTGGACCCAAACTGCTACAGACCTATATCCATCCTGCCCTGCCTATCTAAGGTCTTCGAAAGCCAAGTCAACAAACAGGTCACTGACCATCTCGAATCCCACCGTACCTTCTCCGCTGTGCAATCTGGTTTCCGAGCCGGTCACGGGTGCACCTCAGCCACGCTCAAGGTACTAAACAATATCCTAACCGCCATCGATAAAAGACAGTACTGTGCAGCCGTCTTCATCGACCTTGCCAAGGCTTTCGACTCTGTCAATCACCATATTCTTATTGGCAGACTCAGTAGCTTCGGTTTTTCTGATGACTGCCTTGCCTGGTTCACCAACTACTTTGCAGACAGAGTTCAGTGTGTCAAATCGGAGGGCATGCTGTCCGGTCCTCTGGCAGTCTCTATGGGGGTGCCACAGGGTTCAATTCTCGGGCCGACTCTTTTCTCTGTATATATCAATGATGTTGCTCTTGCTGCGGGCGATTCCCTGATCCACCTCTACGCAGACGACACCATTCTATATACTTCCGGCCCATCCTTGGACACTGTACTATCTAACCTCCAAACGAGCTTCAATGCCATACAACACTCCTTCCGTGGCCTCCAACTGCTCTTAAATGCTAGTAAAACCAAATGCATGCTTTTCAACCGTTCGCTGCCTGCACCCGCACGCCCGACTAGCATCACCACCCTGGATGGTTCCGACCTTGAATATGTGGACATCTATAAGTATCTAGGTGTCTGGCTAGACTGTAAACTCTCCTTCCAGACTCATATCAAACATCTCCAATCGAAAATCAAATCTAGAGTCGGCTTTCTATACCGCAACAAAGCCTCCTTCACTCACGCCGCCAAACTTACCATAGTAAAACTGACTATTCTACCGATCCTCGACTTCGGCGATGCCATCTACAAAATTGCTTCCAACACTCTACTCAGCAAACTGGATGCAGTTTATCACAGTGCCATCCGTTTTGTCACTAAAGCACCTTATACCACCCACCACTGCGACCTGTATGCTCTCGTCGGCTGGCCCTCGCTACATATTTGTCGCCAGACCCACTGGCTCCAGGTCATCTACAAGTCCATGCTAGGTAAAGCTCCGCCTTATCTCAGTTCACTGGTCACGATGGCAACACCCACCCGTAGCACATGCTCCAGCAGGTGTATCTCACTGATCATCCCTAAAGCCAACACCTCATTTGGCCGCTTTTCGTTCCAGTTCTCTGCTGCCTGTGACTGGAACGAATTGCAAAAATCGCTGAAGTTGGAGACTTTTATCTCCCTCACCAACTTCAAAAATCTGCTATCTGAGCAGCTAACTGATCGCTGCAGCTGTACATACTCTATCGGTAAATAGCCCACCCAATTTTTACCTACCTCATCCCCATACTGTTTTTATTTATTTACTTTTCTGCTCTTTTGCACACCAATATCTCTACCTGTACATGACCATCTGATCATTTATCACTCCAGTGTTAATCTGCAAAACTGTAATTATTCGCCTACCTCCTCATGCCTTTTGCACACAATGTATATAGACTCCCCTTTTTTTCTACTGTGTTATTGACTTGTTAATTGTTTACTCCATGTGTAACTCTGTGTTGTCTGTTTACACTGCTATGCTTTATCTTGGCCAGGTCGCAGTTGCAAATGAGAACTTGTTCTCAACTAGCCAACCTGGTTAAAAATAAAGGTGAAAAAAAATCTATATTTATATATGAGAGAGAGAGAGATATTATATATATATATATATATATATATATATATATATATATATATATAATATAATATATCCCATTTAGCAGACGCTTTTGTCCAAAGCGACTTACAAGTCGGCTGGGGCCACTACTTTTACATATGGGTGGCCCCAGCGGGAATCGAACCCACGACGCTTGGCGTTGCAAGCGCCATGCTCTACCGACTGAGCCACACAGGACTCTGAGATATGAGAGAGAGAGAGAGAGAGAGAGAGAGAGAGAACCACTAGGCTACCATGCCGCCCCATATGTATATATATATATATATATATATATATGAGATATATATATATATATATATATATTATATATATATATGAGAGAGAGAGAGAGAGATATTATATATATATGAGAGAGAGAGATGTTATATATATATATATATAAATATATATATATATATATGAGAGAGAGAGAGAGAGGTATTATATATATACATATGAGAGAGAGAGAGAGAGAGATATTGTATATATATATGAGAGAGAGAGATATTATATATATATATGAGAGAGAGAGATATTATATATATACATATGAGAGGGAGAGAGAGAGAGAGAGAGAGAGATATTGTATATATATATATGAGAGAGAGAGATATTATATATATATATATATATATGAGAGAGAGATATTATATATATATATATGAGAGAGAGAGAGATATTATATATACATAAGAGAGAGAGAGATATTATATATATATATATATATATATATATATATATATATATATATGAGAGAGAGAGAGATTATATATATATATATGAGAGAGAGAGAGATATTATATATACATATGAGAGAGATATTATATATATATATATGAGAGAGAGAGAGATATTATATATATATAAATATATGAGAGAGAGATATTATCTATATATATGAGAGAGAGAGATATTATATATATATATATATATATATATATATATATATATATATATATATATGAGAGAGAGAGATATTATATATATATATGAGAGAGAGAGATATTATATATATATATATATATATATATATATATATATATATATATATATATATATATGAGAGAGAGAGATATTATATATATATATGAGAGAGAGAGATATATATACAGATATATATATATAGAGAGAGATATATATACAGATATATATATAGAGAGAGATATATAGAGAGAGATGTTGTGATGGTCACACACATAATGGACACCTTTATTAAATCCCTCAGTGTGAGCTGTCAGTCACATAGTATCTCCCTCATATATATTCACACATACCAGTAGAGTAGCCAGAACATTTTTGGTGGGTGGGGTGGAAACAACTAACTTCCTGCAATTGTACACATTTTTCCATGGTTGCAAAGAGAAAAATGTCCAGTTTTATAGATAATCTTAAATTATTCTACACATTTTGCCATGAGGCTGAGAGAGCATGTTTCGTTCTTATAGCGAATTAAAGATAAAATATAGTTGTGTTGATTGTGATAAAGGCACTGGATTATCAGCTGTCTTGTTGGCTAAGTGAATAAATGAAGTAAGCAGTGGTGGACATAGCCCGAGAACCACAGTGCAATAGGCCTCAATGTGGTCATATTAATGGCTAATTGGGGGTGTGGCTTTCATTTAGTTATTTTTGGCCACCCATCCCATGAGAGTGAATGTCATTCCAGTTAATCTAAATATCATTCCAGTGCACTCCTTAAAATGAATTATATCCAATAAAGGGGAGGGATGGACACCTCCTATAAAGAGGAGGGGAGGGATGGATACCTCCTATAAAGAGGAGGGGAGGGATGGATACCTCCTATAAAGGGGAGGGATGGATACCTCCTATAAAGAGGAGGGGAGGGATGGATACCTCCTATAAAGAGGAGGGGAGGGATGGATACCTCCTATAAAGAGGAGGGGAGGGATGGATACCTCCTATAAAGAGGAGATACCTCTATAAAGGGGAGGGAGGGGGGAGGGATGGATACCTCCTATAAAGAGGAGGGGAGGGATGGATACCTCCTATAAAGAGGAGGGGGGGATGGATACCTCCTATAAAGGGGAGGGATGGATACCTCCTATAAAGAGGAGGGATGGATACCTCCTATAAAGGGGAGGGATGGATACCTCCTATAAAGGGTAGGGGAGGGATGGATAATTCCTATAAAGGGGAGGGGAGGGATGGATACCTCCTATAAAGGGGAGGGATGGATACCTCCTATAAAGGGGAGGGATGGATACCTCCTATAAAGGGGAGGGATGGATACTTCCTATAAAGAGGAGGGATGGATACCTCCTATAAAGGGTAGGGGAGGGATGGATAATTCCTATAAAGGGTAGGGGAGGGATGGATACCTCCTATAAAGGGTAGGGGAGGGATGGATAATTCCTATAAAGGGTAGGGGAGGGATGGATACCTCCTATAAAGAGGAGGGATGGATACCTCCTATAAAGGGTAGGGGAGGGATGGATAATTCCTATAAAAGGGGAGGGGGAGGGATGGATACCTCCTATAAAGAGGAGGGATGGATACCTCCTATAAAGGGGAGGGATGGATACCTCCTATAAAGGGGAGGGATGGATACCTCCTATAAAGGGGAGGGAGGGATGGATACCTCCTATAAAGGGGAGGGGAGGGATGGATACCTCCTATAAAGGGGAGGGGAGGGATGGATACCTCCTATAAAGAGGAGGGGGGATGGATACCTCCTATAAAGGGGAGGGGAGGGATGGATACCTCCTATAAAGGGGTGGGGAGGGATGGATACCTCCTATAAAGGGGAGGGGAGGGATGGATACCTCCTATAAAGAGGAGGGATGGATACCTCCTATAAAGGGGAGGGGAGGGATGGATACCTCCTATAAAGGGGAGGGGAGGGATGGATACCTCCTATAAAGGGGAGGGATGGATACCTCCTATAAAGGGGAGGGATGGATACCTCCTATAAAGGGTAGGGGAGGGATGGATACCTCCTATAAAGAGGAGGGATGGATACCTCCTATAAAGAGGAGGGATGGATACCTCCTATAAAGGGGAGGGGAGGGATGGATACCTCCTATAAAGGGGAGGGATGGATACCTCCTATAAAGGGGAGGGATGGATACCTCCTATAAAGGGGAGGGATGGATACCTCCTATAAAGAGGAGGGATGGATACCTCCTATAAAGGGGAGGGATGGATACCTCCTATAAAGGGGAGGGATGGATACCTCCTATAAAGGGGAGGGGAGGGATGGATACCTCCTATAAAGGGGAGGGGAGGGATGGATACCTCCTATAAAGGGGAGGGGAGGGATGGATACCTCCTATAAAGGGGAGGGGAGGGATGGATACCTCCTATAAAGAGGAGGGGAGGGATGGATACCTCCTATAAAGAGGAGGGGGGGATGGATACCTCCTATAAAGAGGAGGGGAGGGATGGATACCTCCTATAAATGGATACCTCCTATAAAGGAGGGGAGGGATGGATACCTCCTATAAAGAGGAGGGGAGGGATGGATACCTCCTATAAAGGGGAGGGATGGATACCTCCTATAAAGGGGAGGGGAGGGATGGATACCTCCTATAAAGGGGAGGGATGGATACCTCCTATAAAGGGATGGGGAGGGATGGATAATTCCTATAAAGGGGAGGGGAGGGATGGATACCTCCTATAAAGGGGAGGGATGGATACCTCCTATAAAGGGGAGGGATGGATACCTCCTATAAAGGGGAGGGATGGATACCTCCTATAAAGAGGAGGGATGGATACCTCCTATAAAGGGTAGGGGAGGGATGGATAATTCCTATAAAGGGTAGGGGAGGGATGGATACCTCCTATAAAGGGTAGGGGAGGGATGGATAATTCCTATAAAGGGTAGGGGAGGGATGGATACCTCCTATAAAGAGGAGGGATGGATACCTCCTATAAAGGGTAGGGGAGGGATGGATAATTCCTATAAAGGGGAGGGGAGGGATGGATACCTCCTATAAAGAGGAGGGATGGATACCTCCTATAAAGGGGAGGGATGGATACCTCCTATAAAGGGGAGGGATGGATACCTCCTATAAAGGGGAGGGGAGGGATGGATACCTCCTATAAAGGGGAGGGGAGGGATGGATACCTCCTATAAAGGGGAGGGGAGGGATGGATACCTCCTATAAAGAGGATAAAGGAGGAGGGGAGGGATGGATACCTCCTATAAAGGGGGATGGATACCTCCTATAAAGGGGAGGGGGAGGGATGGATACCTCCTATAAAGGGGGGGGAGGGATGGATACCTCCTATAAAGGGGAGGGGAGGGATGGATACCTCCTATAAAGGGGAGGGGAGGGATGGATACCTCCTATAAAGAGGAGGGATGGATACCTCCTATAAAGGGGGGGGAGGGATGGATACCTCCTATAAAGGGGGGGAGGGATGGACACCTCCTATAAAGGGGAGGGATGGATACCTCCTATAAAGGGGAGGGATGGATACCTCCTATAAAGGGTAGGGGAGGGATGGATACCTCCTATAAAGAGGAGGGATGGATACCTCCTATAAAGAGGAGGGATGGATACCTCCTATAAAGGGGAGGGGAGGGATGGATACCTCCTATAAAGGGGAGGGATGGATACCTCCTATAAAGGGGAGGGATGGATACCTCCTATAAAGAGGAGGGATGGATACCTCCTATAAAGGGGAGGGGAGGGATGGATACCTCCTATAAAGGGAGGGATGGATACCTCCTATAAAGGGGAGGGGAGGGATGGATACCTCCTATAAAGGGGAGGGGAGGGATGGATACCTCCTATAAAGGGGAGGGGAGGGATGGATACCTCCTATAAAGGGGAGGGATGGATACCTCCTATAAAGGGGAGGGAGGGATGGATACCTCCTATAAAGGGAGGGGAGGGATGGATACCTCCTATAAAGGGGAGGGGAGGGATGGATACCTCCTATAAAGGGGAGGGATGGATACCTCCTATAAAGGGGTGGGGAGGGATGGATACCTCCTATAAAGGGGAGGGGAGGGATGGATAACTCCTATAAAGAGGAGGGATGGATACCTCCTATAAAGGGGAGGGGAGGGATGGATACCTCCTATAAAGGGGAGGGATGGATACCTCCTATAAAGAGGAGGGATGGATACCTCCTATAAAGGGGAGGGGAGGGATGGATACCTCCTATAAAGGGGAGGGATGGATACCTCCTATAAAGGGGAGGGGAGGGATGGATACCTCCTATAAAGGGGAGGGGAGGGATGGATACCTCCTATAAAGGGGAGGGAGGGATGGATACCTCCTATAAAGGGGTGGGGGAGGGATGGATACCTCCTATAAAGGGGAGGGGAGGGATGGATACCTCCTATAAAGAGGAGGGATGGATACCTCCTATAAAGGGGAGGGGAGGGATGGATACCTCCTATAAAGGGGAGGGATGGATACCTCCTATAAAGGGGAGGGGGGATGGATACCTCCTATAAAGGGGAGGGGAGGGATGGATACCTCCTATAAAGGGGAGGGGGAGGGATGGATACCTCCTATAAAGAGGAGGGATGGATACCTCCTATAAAGGGGAGGGGAGGGATGGATACCTCCTATAAAGGGGAGGGATGGATACCTCCTATAAAGGGGAGGGATGGATACCTCCTATAAAGGGGAGGGATGGATACCTCCTATAAAGGGGAGGGATGGATACCTCCTATAAAGGGGAGGGATGGATACCTCCTATAAAGGGGAGGGATGGATACCTCCTATAAAGGGGAGGGATGGATACCTCCTATAAAGGGGAGGGATGGATACCTCCTATAAAGGGGAGGGATGGACACCTCCTATAAAGGGGAGGGATGGACACCTCCTATAAAGGGGAGGAGGGATGGATACCTCCTATAAAGGGGAGGGATGGACACCTCCTATAAAGAGGAGGGGAGGGATGGATACCTCCTATAAAGGGGAGGGATGGACACCTCCTATAAAGAGGAGGGGAGGGATGGATACCTCCTATAAAGGGGATACCTCCTATAAAGGGGAGGGATGGATACCTCCTATAAAGAGGAGGGATGGATACCTCCTATAAAGGGAGGAGGGATGGATACCTCCTATAAAGGGGTGGGGAGGGATGGATACCTCCTATAAAGAGGAGGGAGGGATGGATACCTCCTATAAAGGGGAGGGATGGATACCTCCTATAAAGGGGAGGGGAGGGATGGATACCTCCTATAAAGGGGAGGGGAGGGATGGATACCTCCTATAAAGAGGAGGGGAGGGATGGATACCTCCTATAAAGGTGAGGGATGGATACCTCCTATAAAGAGGAGGGGAGGGATGGATACCTCCTATAAAGGGGAGGGATGGATACCTCCTATAAAGGGGAGGGATGGACACCTCCTATAAAGAGGAGGGAGGGATGGATACCTCCTATAAAGGGGAGGGGAGGGATGGATACCTCCTATAAAGAGGAGGGATGGACACCTCCTATAAAGGGGAGGGATGGATACCTCCTATAAAGGGGAGGAGGGATGGATACCTCCTATAAAGAGGAGGGAGGGATGGATACCTCCTATAAAGGGGAGGGAGGGGAGGGATGGATACCTCCTATAAAGGGGAGGGAGGGATGGATACCTCCTATAAAGAGGGATGGGGGAGGGATGGATACCTCCTATAAAGGGGGGGATGGATACCTCCTATAAAAGAGGAGGGGAGGGATGGATACCTCCTATAAAGAGGAGGGGGGGGTGGATACCTCCTATAAAGGGGAGGGGAGGGATGGATACCTCCTATAAAGAGGAGGGGAGGGATGGATACCTCCTATAAAGAGGAGGGGAGGGATGGATACCTCCTATAAAGGGGAGGGGAGGGATGGATACCTCCTATAAAGGGGAGGGATGGATACCTCCTATAAAGGGGAGGGATGGATACCTCCTATAAAGAGGAGGGGAGGGATGGATACCTCCTATAAAGAGGAGGGGAGGGATGGATACCTCCTATAAAGGGATGGGGAGGGATGGATACCTCCTATAAAGAGGAGGGATGGACACCTCCTATAAAGAGGAGGGATGGACACCTCCTATAAAGGGGAGGGATGGACACCTCCTATAAAGAGGAGGGATGGATACCTCCTATAAAGGGGGGGGAGGGATGGATACCTCCTATAAAGGGGAGGGGAGGGATGGATACCTCATATAAAGATTAGGGGAGGGATGGATACCTCCTATAAAGAGGAGGGGAGGGATGGATACCTCCTATAAAGAGGAGGGGAGGGATGGATACCTCCTATAAAGAGGAGGGGAGGGATGGATACCTCATATAAAGATTAGGGGAGGGATGGATACCTCCTATAAAGGAGGAGGGAGGGATGGATACCTCCTATAAAGAGGAGGGGAGGGATGGATACCTCCTATAAAGGGGAGGGATGGATACCTCCTATAAAGGGGGGGGAGGGATGGATACCTCCTATAAAGGGGAGGGGAGGGATGGATACCTCCTATAAAGGGGAGGGATGGATACCTCCTATAAAGGGGGGGGAGGGATGGATACCTCCTATAAAGAGGAGGGGAGGGATGGATACCTCCTATAAAGAGGAGGGGAGGGATGGATACCTCCTATAAAGGGGAGGGATGGATACCTCCTATAAAGAGGAGGGGAGGGATGGATACCTCCTATAAAGAGGAGGGATGGATACCTCCTATAAAGAGGAGGGGAGGGATGGATACCTCCTATAAAGGGGAGGGGAGGGATGGATACCTCCTATAAAGGGATGGGGAGGGATGGATACCTCCTATAAAGGGAGGGAGGGGATACCTCCTATAAAGGGGAGGGGAGGGATGGATACCTATAAAGAGGAGGGAGGATGGATCCTATAAAGGGGGGGGAGGGATGGATACCTCCTATAAAGGGGAGGGATGGATACCTCCTATAAAGGGGAGGGATGGATACCTCCTATAAAGAGGAGGGGGAGGGATGGATACCTCCTATAAAGGGGAGGGGAGGGATGGATACCTCCTATAAAGGGGAGGGGAGGGATGGATACCTCCTATAAAGGGGAGGGATGGATACCTCCTATAAAGGGGAGGGGAGGGATGGATACCTCCTATAAAGGGGAGGGGAGGGATGGATACCTCCTATAAAGGGAGGGGAGGGATGGATACCTCCTATAAAGGGGAGGGATGGATACCTCCTATAAAGGGGAGGGATGGATACCTCCTATAAAGGGGAGGGATGGATACCTCCTATAAAGGGGAGGGATGGATACCTCCTATAAAGAGGAGGGGAGGGATGGATACCTCCTATAAAGGGGAGGGATGGATACCTCCCTCCTATAAAGGGGATGGAGGGGAGGGATGGATACCTCCTATAAAGAGGAGGGGAGGGATGGATACCTCCTATAAAGAGGAGGAGGGGAGGGATGGATACCTCCTATAAAGGGGAGGGATGGATACCTCCTATAAAGAGGAGGGAGGGATGGATACCTCCTATAAATGGAGGAGGGAGGGATGGATACCTCCTATAAAGAGGAGGGGAGGGATGGATACCTCCTATAAAGAGGAGGGGAGGGATGGATACCTCTTATAAAGAGGGGAGGGATGGATACCTCCTATAAAGAGGAGGGGAGGGATGGATACCTCCTATAAAGGGGAGGGGAGGGATGGATACCTCCTATAAAGAGGAGGGGAGGGATGGATACCTCCTATAAAGAGGAGGGGAGGGATGGATACCTCCTATAAAGGGGATCTGTATGTGTATGTGGATGAGAGAATGCATGTGTCTGTGTTGCTTGAGTCCGTTATTATTACTGGCTGAGGAATGGAATGGAAATGACCCTGTAAAACATTACCCTTTTCATATTCCGTTCAGTGGTAACTTCAAGTATGGATGCGTTTTACTAAGTACTGCATCACTGCTTCAAACACATACTGCGCAGACATGCATTCCCCGTCTGCCCCTGCCTCCCTGTTGTGTCTCATCCCTGCTTATCTAAACACACAGGGCCAGACCAGGTCTCTAAACACACAGGGCCAGACCAGGTCTCTAAACACACAGGGCCAGACCAGGTCTCTAAACACACAGGGCCAGACCAGGTCTCTAAACACACAGGGCCAGACCAGGTATCTAAACACACAGGGCCAGACCAGGTCTCTAAACACACAGGGCCAGACCAGGTCTCTAAACACACAGGGCCAGACCAGGTCTCTAAACACAGGGCCATGCCAGGTCTCTAAACACACAGGGCCAGACCAGGTCTCTAAACACACAGGGCCAGACCAGGTCTCTAAACACACAGGGCCAGACCAGGTCTCTAAACACAGGGCCATGCTAGGTCTCTAAACACAGGGCCGGACCAGGTCTCTAAACACACAGGGCCAGACCAGGTCTCTAAACACACAGGGCCAGACCAGGTCTCTAAACACACAGGTCCAGACCAGGTCTCTAAACACACAGGGCCAGACCAGGTCTCTAAACACACAGGGCCAGATCAGGTCTCTAAACACACAGGGCCAGACCAGGTCTCTAAACACAGGGCCAGGACTGGTCTCCAAACACACAGGGCCACAATAGGTCTCTAAACACACAGGGCCAGACCAGGTATCTAAACACACAGGGCCAGACCAGGTCTCTAAACACACAGGGCCAGACCAGGTCTCTAAACACACAGGGCCAGACCAGGTCTCTACACACAGGGCCATGCCAGGTCTCTAAACACACAGGGCCAGACCAGGTATCTACACACAGGGCCATGCCAGGTCTCTAAACACACAGGGCCAGAACAGGTCTCTAAACACAGGGCCAGACCAGGTCTCTACACACAGGGCCATGCCAGGTCTCTAAACACACAGGGCCAGACCAGGTATCTACACACAGGGCCATGCCAGGTCTCTAAACACACAGGGCCAGAACAGGTCTCTAAACACAGGGCCAGAACAGGTCTCTAAACACAGGGCCAGAACAGGTCTCCAAACACACAGGGCCAGACCAGGTCTCTAAACACACAGGGCCAGACCAGGTCTCTAAACACACAGGGCCAGACCAGGTCTCTAAACACAGGGCCAGAACAGGTCTCCAAACACACATGGCCAGACCAGGTCTCTAAACACAGGGCCATGCTAGGTCTCTAAACACAGGGCCAGACCAGGTCTCTAAACACAGGGCCAGAACAGGTCTCTTAACACAGGGCCAGACCAGGTCTCTAAACACAGGGCCAGAACAGGTCTCCAAACACACAGGGCCATGCTAGGTCTCTAAACACACAGGGCCAGACCAGGTCTCTAAACACACAGGGCCAGTCCAGGTCTCTAAACACACAGGGCCAGACCAGGTCTCTAAACACAGGTTCATGCCAGGTCTCTAAACACACAGGGCCAGAACAGGTCTCTAAACACAGGGCCAGAACAGGTCTCCAAACACACAGGGCCAGACCAGGTCTCTAAACACAGGGCCATGCTAGGTCTCTAAACACAGTGCCAGACCAGGTCTCTAAACACAGGGCCAGAACAGGTCTCTTAACACAGGGCCAGACCAGGTCTCTAAACACAGGACATGCTAGGTCTCTAAAGGTAACAGTATAACTTTAGACCGTCCCCTCGCCCATACCCGGGCGCGAACCAGTGACCCTCTGCACACATCAACAACAGTCACCCACGAAGCAAGGGGAACGACTACTTCAAGGTCTCAGAGCAAGTGACGTCACCGATTGAAACGCTATTTAGCGCGCACCGCTAACTAAGCTAGCCGTTTCACATCCGTTACATAAACACAGGGCCATGCTAGGTCTCTAAACACAGGGCCAGACCAGCTCTCTAAACACAGGGCCTGGCAAGGTCTCTAAACACAGGGTCCAGAACAGGTCTCTAAACACAGGGCCAGACCAGCTCTCTAAACACAGGGCCTGGCAAGGTCTCTAAACACAGGGCCAGACCAGCTCTCTAAACACAGGGCCATGCTAGGTCTCTAAACACAGGGCCATGCTAGGTCTCTAAACACAGGGCTGCTAGGTCTCTAAACACAGGGCCATGCTAGGTCTCTAAACACAGGGCCATGCTAGGTCTCCAAACACAGGGCTGCTAGGTCTCTAAACACAAGGCCATGCTAGGTCTCTAAACACAGGGCCATGCTAGGTCTCTAAACACAGGGCCATGCTAGGTCTCTAAACACAGGGCCATGCTAGGTCTCTAAACACAGGGCCATGCTAGGTCTCTAAACACAGGGCCATGCTAGGTCTCTAAACACAGGGCCATGCTAGGTCTCTAAACAAAGGGCTGCTAGGTCTCTAAACACAGGGCCATGCTAGGTCTCTAAACACAGGGCCATGCTAGGTCTCTAAACACAGGGCCATGCTAGGTCTCTAAACACAGGGCCATGCTAGGTCTCTAAACACAGGGCCATGCTAGGTCTCTAAACACAGGGCCATGCTAGGTCTCTAAACACAGGGCCATGCTAGGTCTCTAAACACAGGGCCATGCTAGGTCTCTAAACACAGGGCCATGCTAGGTCTCTAAACACAGGGCCATGCTAGGTCTCTAAACACAGGGCCATGCTAGGTCTACATTAATAGAGGAATAAACGACTGAAGGAGTGTGTCTCGCTGGCCGCATCTTTCTGAAGCCCTTTTCAAGGCAGAAATTCTGAGGAAAGAGCCTGACATTGGTTGGGTGGTGGACTGTGTGTGTGTCTGTCAGGATAACCTGACTAAGAAGGACTGACTTTATATATTTGTGTGTGTGTGTGTGTGTCCGCCTGTGTGTGCCTGTGTGTTTGTGTTTGTGTTTGCGTGTGTTTATGTGTTTGTGTTTGTGTGTGTGTGCTTGTGTGTGCATGCGTGCGCGTGTGTGTGCTTGTGTGTGTGTGTGCTTGCTTGCCTGTGTGTGTGTGTGTGAGTGTGCTTGTGTGAGTGTGCTTGTGTATGTGTGTGTGTGTGTGTGTGTGTTTGCTTGCGTGCGTGTGCCTGTGCGAGTGTCAGTGTACTTGTGCAAGTGTGTGTGTGTGTGTGTGTGTGTGTGTGTGTGTGTGTGCGTGTGCGAGTGTGACTGTGCTTGTGTGTGTGTGTGCGTGCGCGTGTGTGTGCTTGTGTATGTTTGTGTGTTTGCTTGCTTGTGTGTGTGTGCGTGCGTTTGCAAGTGTGAGTGTGCTTGTGTGAGTGTGGTTGTGTATGTGTATGTGTGTGTGTGTGTGTGTGCTTGCTTGCGTGTTTTAGTTTGTTTGTGCGAGTGTGTGTGTGTGTGTGTGTGCTTGCTTGCGTGTGTGAGTTTGTTTGTGAGTGTGTGTGTGTGTGTGTGTGTGTGTGTGTGTGTGTGTGTGTGTGTGTGTGTGTGTGTGTGTGTGTGTGTGTGTGTGTGTGTGTGTGTGTGAGAGAGAGCATCCAAGCTACATACTTTGGGCTTTGTAGCAGTCAGGGACATTTGCGAGCTTCTCTGGTGATGAAAGTGACCTGTCTCCTATGAGAAGGTTAGCCAGCGGCCAGGCAGACGCGGTCAACGGTTTGTTACTGGACATTTATAGTCCGTGTGTCAGTACTATCAGAGTTATATGGAGTCTCTGGCCTGTTTCCATTAGACGGACTCATTCGGGAAGATACAGAAACATTTCCAAATAAACTAGACATGAACTTAACTCTGAAACGCCTGACGTTGAACTCCATGGTGAACAAGTTGGCCAGGCTCCCAGATTATTGTGACCACAGACTCTAGAGGACGATGAAGACATCTGACTAGCGGAGGCCCGGTGGTCCCTTTAAATCAGAGGCCGGCCTCATTGCGATGGCTGGAGTGGAATGAATGGAACGTTTGGACGGTGTCATAATGGAGAGGTCATCAAACACGTTTGTTACCAGTTTGAGACCTTCCTCTTCTATTCATTCCACTTGCGCCATCCTTCCTCCACTGACATTTACTGCAACCGACGGGGTGCTTTTGACATGTGACATTGTAAACCTTTAACCATTCAAATAAAAATATCCACCCGAAGCCATGTCTGCTCCACCTGATTGCCCTATAGCCAGGTGAGACTCTAGCCCTTTTAAGTGACACCTGACTGGCCCCTGTTAAACAATCAATGTCAGTCGTTAGCTCCATGGAATTCGCCTCTCGGGAATTCCTTAACCCTTTGAATGTTTTTTTTTTTTTCTGAATTGAGTTTTTTTTTTAGACAGTGTTATTCTCAGATAGTGTTTTGTTGAAGAATTCCATGGGACAAAAAATAATTAGAAGTCCTAATATTGATGTCATCAATCTGATTGTTCAGCAACTGGAGGACATATGGCAATTGACATACCAGCCTGAAAAAGTTACACATAGCCCTGTGTGGAATGTGTTGAGTGAGGGGCATTGTGGTTGGTAGTGGTGCATAGTGTGGTTCCCCCAGGGCAGGTGCTGCGGACAGGTGAGGAGACTAAACAGGACTATAAATAGCTCACTGTGTGGATCCCCCAGGGCAGGTGCTGAGGACAGGTGAGGGGGAGTCTACACAGGACTTTAAATAGCTCAATCACACATGCCAAGAAACTCGGTCATAGAGATAGTTCAGTTTCCAGTCATTCTTAAATGGCTTTTAAAGAGTTATGAAACTTTAGGGCAAAGATAACACATTACATATTTTCAATCGGGACTAAATCATCCCTGCATACTCCATAATGATCCTAGTGAGAATGAAACATGAGGTTAACGGGTTGCACTATAATAACAACAGACTCTGTACAACGTTGTTCCCATAAAGGGTTTTTCATAATAGTGACCTCATTACTCTTCCGTCGCATTTTTATCAAGAAAGTATTTTTTTTAAAGACGGGATAAAAGAAGAAAGCCATTTTGTTTATAAACCATACGGGATCGGTTTCCTAGACGCAGATTAAACCAAATCAATGGGAAAAATCTACATTGCAATTATTTTCCCAGCTGTGTTCTATTTATGTTATATCTACCATGGTAACTGCTGCTCACTACCATGGTAACTGCTGCTCACTACCGTGGACAATGCTGCTTACTACCATGGTAACTGCTGCTCACTACCATGGTAACTGCTGCTCACTACCATGGTAACTGCTGCTCACTACCGTGGACAATGCTGCTTACTACCGTGGACAATGCTGCTCACTACCATGGTCACTGCTGCTCACTACCATGGTAACTGCTGCTCACTACCGTGGACAATGCTGCTCACTACCATGGTAACTGCTGCTCACTACCATGGTAACTGCTGCTCACTACCGTGGACAACGCTGCCCACTACCATGGTTACTGCTGCTCACTACCATGGTAACTGCTGCTCACTACCGTGGACAATGCTGCTTACTACCATGGTAACTGCTGTTCACTACCATGGTAACTGCTGCTCACTACCGTGGACAATGCTGCTCACTACCATGGTAACTGCTCACTACCGTGGACAATGCTGCTCACTACCATGGTAACTGCTGCTCACTACCATGGTAACTGCTGCTCACTACTGTGGACAATGCTGCTCACTACCATGGTAACTGCTGCTCACTACCGTGGACAATGCTGCTCACTACCATGGTAACTGCTGCTCACTACCATGGTAACTGCTGCTCACTACCGTGGACAATGCTGCTCACTACCATGGTAACTGCTGCTCACTACCATGGTAACTGCTGCTCACTACCGTGGACAACGCTGCCCACTACCATGGCTGCTCACTACCATGGTAACTGCTGCTCACTACCGTGGACACCATGGTAACTGCTGTTCACTACCATGGTAACTGCTGCTCACTACCGTGGACAATGCTGCTCACTACCATGGTAACTGGACAATGCTGCTCACTACCATGGTAACTGCTGCTCACTACCATGGTAACTGCTGCTCACTACTGTGGACAATGCTGCTCACTACCATGGTAACTGCTGCTCACTACCGTGGACAATGCTGCTCACTACCATGGTAACTGCTGCTCACTACCATGGTAACTGCTGCTCACTACTGTGGACAATGCTGCTCACTACCATGGTAATGGTCACGTGGACAATACTGCTCACTACCATGGTAACTGCTGCTCACTACCATGGTCACTGCTGCTCACTACCATGGACACTACTGCTCACTACCATGGTAGCTGCTGCTCACTACCATGGTCACTGCTGCTCACTACCATGGTCACTGCTGCTCATTACCATGGTCACTGCTGCTCATTACCATGATAACTGCTGATCACTACCATGGTAACTGCAGCTCACTACCATGTTAACTGCTGCTCAATACTATGGTCACTGCTGCTCACTACCACGGTAACTGCTGCTCAATACCATGGTAACTGCTGCTCAATATTATGGTCACTGCTGCTCACTACCATGGTAACTGCTGCTCACTACCATGGTCACTGCTGCTCACTACCATGGTAACTGCTGCTCAATATTATGGTCACTGCTGCTCACTACCATGGTAACTGCTGCTCAATATTATGGTCACTGCTGCTCACTACCATGGTAACTGCTGCTCACTACCATGGTCACTGCTGCTCACTACCATGGTCACTGCTGCTCACTACCATGGTCACTGCTGCTCACTACCATGGTCACTGCTGCTCACTACCATGGTAACTGCTGCTCAATACTATGGTCACTGCTGCTCACTACCATGGTAACTGCTGCTCAATATTATGGTCACTGCTGCTCACTACCATGGTCACTGCTGCTCAGTACTGTAACAATGTACGCTGAGAGAAGCAAGTTCAGGGAGTGAATACATTTATTAAATAAACAAACATGAAGAAGAAACTCGAAGAGCACACCAACATGAAGCAGAAACAATGACGACTGGGGAAGAAACCAAAGGGAGGGACATAAAGTGCAGGTAATCAAGGACGTGATGGAGTCCAGGTGAGTGTCATAATGAGCGTAACGCTAGTGACAGGTGTGTGCAATAATGAGCAGCCTGGTGACCTAATGGCCTGATAGGGAGCACACATGACAACTACCATGGTAACTACTGCTCACTACCATTGTCACGCCCTGGTCTTAGTATTCTGTGTTTTTCTTTATCTATTTAGTCAGGCCAGGGTGTGACATGGGTTTTTGTATGTGGTTTGTTTTGTCTTGGGGTTTTTTCACATGTATTGGGATGGTAGCTTAGTGGGGTGTTCTAGGTGAATCTATGGCTGTCTGAAGTGGTTCTCAATCAGAGGCAGGTGTTGATCGTTTGTCTCTGATTGGGAACCATATTTAGGCAGCCACATTCTTTGAGTGTTTCGTGGGTGATTGTACTTATTGTCCTTATGTCCTTTTCCTGTCCTTGTTCGGTGTTAGTTTACACCAGTATAGGCTGTTTTCGGTTTTCTTGTTACGTTTGTTGTTTTTTGTATTTTGATTCGTGTTTACTTTTGTTTATTAAACATGGATCGCAATCTACACGCCGCATTTTGGTCCGACTCTCCTTCGCACATAGAAAACCGTAACAACCATGGTAACTGCTGCTCGCTACCATGGTAACTGCTGCTCGCTAGCATGGTAGATGCTGCTCGCTACCATGGTAACTGCTGCTCGCTACCATGGTAGCTACTGCTCACTATCATGGTAGATGCTGCTCGCTACCATGGTAACTACTGCTCACTGCCATGGTAACTACTGCTCACTACCATGGTAGATGCTGCTCGCTACCATGGTAACTACTGCTCACTACCATGGTAACTGCTACTCACTTATCCTTCTTCTTTCATCTGCTAGAGGGGAGCCTTGTAATGTGTTATAAATGAGCCCTGGAGGGGAGCCTTGTAATGTGTTATAAATCAGCCCTGGAGGGAGCCTTGTAATGTGTTATAAATCAGCCCTGGAGGGGAGCCTTGTAATGTGTTATAAATCAGCCCTGGAGGGGAGCCTTGTAATGTGTTATAAATCATCCCTGGAGGGGAGCCTTGTAATGTGTTATAAATCAGCCCTGGAGGGGAGCCTTGTAATGTGTTATAAATCATCCCTGGAGGGGAGCCTTGTAATGTGTTATAAATCAGCCCTGGAGGGGAGCCTTGTAAAGTGTTATAAATCAGCCCTGGAGGGGAGCCTTGTAATGTGTTATAAATCATCCCTGGAGGGGAGCCTTGTAATGTGTTATAAATCAGCCCTGGAGGGGAGCCTTGTAATGTGTTATACATCAGCCCTGGAGGGGAGCCTTGTAATGTGTTATAAATCATCCCTGGAGGGGAGCCTTGTAATGTGTTATAAATCAGCCCTGGAGGGGAGCCTTGTAATGTGTTATAAATCAGACCTGGAGGGGAGCCTTGTAATGTGTTATAAATCATCCCTGGAGGGGAGCCTTGTAATGTGTTATAAATCAGCCCTGGAGGGGAGCCTTGTAATGTGTTATAAATCATCCCTGGAGGGGAGCCTTGTAATGTGTTATAAATCAGACCTGGAGGGGAGCCTTGTAATGTGTTATAAATCAGCCCTGGAGGGGAGCCTTGTAATGTGTTATAAATCAGACCCCTGGAGGGGAGCCTTGTAATGTGTTATAAATCATCCCTGGAGGAGCCTTGTAATGTGTTATAAATCATCCCTGGAGGGAGCCTTGTAATGTGTTATAAATCATCCCTGGAGGGGAGCCTTGTAATGTGTTATAAATCAGCCCTGGAGGGGAGCCTTGTAATGTGTTATAAATCAGACCTGGAGGGGAGCCTTGTAATGTGTTATAAATCAGACCTGGAGGGGAGCCGGAGGATAACAACAGAACACACCTACACAAACATGGAGAAGAGACCCAACCTATATCCTAATGCCTACACCCCTTACCCCTTGGCCCTGACACCAACTTACCGAAACAAAGAGAGAGAGAAATAGAGAGTGAGAGAAAGAGAGAGAGATTAGAGAGAGAAGTAATCCACCTTGTGATTTTTCCACCCCGTGGTTTCACAGATTCTTTCCTTCGCTGCTCACATCTGCAGGTTATCAGTGGGACGCACTCGTTCATTCTCTCTTTCTCTCCTCCCCCCCTTCACCCTCTCTTTCTCTCTTTCCCCTCCCCCTTCACCCTCTCTTTCTCTCCTTCCCCTCCCCCCTTCACCCTCTCTTTCTCTCCTTCCCCTCCCTCCTTCACCCTCTCTTTCTATCCTTCTCCTCCCTCCTTCACCCTCTCTTTCTCTCCTTCCCCCCCTTCACCCTCTCTTCCTCTCCTTCTCCTCCCTCCTTCACCCTCTCTTTCTCTCCTTCCCCTCCCCTTCACCCTCTCTTTCTATCCTTTCTCCATCCTCTCTTTCTATCCTTCCCCTCCCCCTTCACCCTCTCTTTCTCTCCTTCCCCTCCCCCTTCACCCTGTCTTTCTCTCCTTTCTCCTCCATCCTTCACCCTCTCTTTCTCTCCTTCCCCTCCCCCTTCACCCTCTCTTCCTCTCCTTTCTCCTCCATCCTTCACCCTCTCTTTCTCTCCTTTCTCCTCCATCCATCACCCTCTCTTTCTCTCCTTCCCCTCCCCCTTCACCCTCTCTCTTTCTCTCCTTTCTCCTCCATCCTTCACCCTCTCTTTCTATCCTTATCCTCCATCCTTCACCCTCTCTTTCTCTCCTTCCCCTCCCCCTTCACCCTCTCTCTTTCTCTCCTTTCTCCTCCCTAGTTCACCATCTCTCTTTATTTTTACTGTGATACTTACACCTCAATGAATGTTAGAGGTGTAGTCATAACATGGGGTTGGGTGGCGGGTGGAGGTGTTTTGGTGGTCACAGGGCCTGGTGCTCTACGGCTACAGTCGAAAACCCCTTCCCATAATCTTGCTTTTCTCTATGTTTCTCTCCCTCTGTCGAAGAGAGAGGTGCATTTCTCCAAAAGCTCTGCTTCACTCAGAGGGATATGCAATTTGTAAAATATTAGTGAACAGAAAAGGGCTACAATGACTGAGGGAAAAGGTTCACTCAGAGCATCACCTGAGAAGGACAAAATAGATGAATTCAGATCTAGGGTAATGGGATGTCTCTCTGGCTGGGAATCGAACACACCGGGATTCAAACAAAGGCCAGTTGTCTGACGTTGGTGCAGGTCACACTCACAATAAATGCTGCAGCTGTCGAACATCAAACATGAATTACCTTTAAAAGTCAAGTGCAGTACAATGTCTGTTGGTGCATTGTGGTTTGCTTGAAGCCTGGCCTGTATCTCTTATTTATTATTATTTACAGAAATTATTATTATAATAATAATAATAATAATACAAATCAATATAAAAATATGAGAATAACTGAACACAACACTGCTCTACTTTTAACTTGTAGCCTCTCTCTCTCTCTCTCTCTGAGGTAAGGATCTCTGACCTCTGACTAGGTGGTGTCAGGGCAGATTTCCTCCTCTTCGTCTGAATGGCAAGTGTTCATTATTTTAATGGAAAAACTGAACACTACAAAACAACAACGTGACAACCGTGACGGTAATGAAACACTGTGCTAACAAGCAACGTAACATAGACAATCACCCACCACCCACAATGACAAAACAGGCTACCTAAATATGGTTACCAATCAGAGACAACGACTAACACCTGCCTCTGATTGAGAACCATATCAGGCCAAACACAGAAACAGACAAACTAGACATACAACATAGAATGCCCACTCAGATCACACCCTGACCAAACAAAACATAGAAACATACAAAGCAAACTATGGTCAGGGCGTGACAAGTGGGGTCGTGGGGTCAGGTGAGGGACTCTATGGGGCGTTAGGGTCCTTGACCCCCCTTTTAAACATTCCACAATGTAAAGGACAGTAAAGGACAAACACTTCCTAGAAATGTTTCATTTGAAATGGTTTGGCATTTGATTAGTGGAAGAGAACAATTACGTTCCTCTCTATGTTCTCTACTCCTCTCTCTGTTCTCTACTCTAAGTCTTTATCTTGAGTTCTCATCAAATCAGTTACTATCAGATCAGTTACCATCAGATCAGTTACCATCAGATCAGTTACCATCAGATCAGTTACCATCAGATCAGTTACCATCAGATCAGTCACCATCAGATCAGTCACCGTCAGATCAGTTACCATCAGATCAGTCACCATCAGATCAGTTACCATCAGATCAATTACCATCAGATCAGTTACCATCAGATCAGTTCAAATAAAATAAAATAAACTTTTATTGGTTTCGTACACAGATTTGCAGAAACTATCGCAGGCTCAGCGAAATGCTTGTGTTTCTAGCTCCAACAGTACAGTAATACCTAGCTAAATGCTTGTGTCTCTAGCTCCAACAGTAATACCTAGCTAAATGCTTGTGTTTCCAGCTCCAACAGTAATACCTCGTTAAATGCTTGTGATTATAGCTCCAACAGTAATCCCTAGCTAAATGCTTGTGTTTCCAGCTCCAACAGTAATACCTAGTTAAATGTTTGTGTTTCTAGCCCCAACAGTAATACCTAGTTAAATGCTTGTGTCTCCAGCTCCAACAGTAATACCTAGCTAAATGCTTGTGTCTCTAGCTCCAAAAGTAATACCTAGCTAAATGCTTGTGTCTTTAGCTCCAACAGTAATACCTAGCTAAATGCTTGTGTCTTTAGCTCCAACAGTAATACCTAGCTAAATGCGTGAGTTTCTCGATCCAACGGTAAAACCTAGCTAAATACTTGTGTGTCTAGCTCCAACAGTGCAGTAATACCTAGCTAAATACTTGTGTTTCTAGCTCCAACAGTAATACCTAGCTAAATGCTTGTGTTTCTATCTCCGACAGTAATACCTAGATAAATGCTTGTGTTTCTAGTAACAGTAATACCTAGCTAAATGCTTGTGTTTCTCGCTCCAACTGTAATACCTAGCTAAATACTTGTGTTTCTAGCTCTAAAAGTGCAGTAATACCTAGCTAAATGCTTGTGTTTCTATCTCCAACAGTGCAGTAATACCTAGCTAAACGCTTGTGTTTCTAGCTCCAACAGTGCAGTAACACCTAGCTAAATGCTTGTTTTTCTATCTCCAACAGTGCAGTAACACCTAGCTAAATGCATGTGTTATTAGCTCCAACAGTGCAGTAACACCTAGCTAAATGCTTGTGTTTCTCGCTCCAACGGTAATACCTAGCTAAATGCTTGTGTTTCTCGCTCCAACGGTAATACCTAGCTAAATGCTTGTGTTTCTCGCTCCAACAGTAATACCTAGCTAAATACTTGTGTTTCTAGCTCCAACAGTGCAGTAATACCTACAGTGAGGGAAAAAAGTATTTGATCCCCTGCTGATTTTGTACGTTTGCCCACTGACAAGAAAATAATCAGTCTATAATTTTAATGGTCGGTTAATTTGAACAGTGAGAGACAGAATAACAACAACAAAATACAGAAAAACGCATGTCAAAACATTTAGAAATTGATTAGAAATTGAACGTACAAAATCAGCATCGAATACTTTTTTCCCTCACTGTAGCTAAATGCTTGTGTTTCTAGCTCCAACAGTAATCCCTAGCTAAATGCTTGTGTTTCTAGCTCCAACAGTAATACCTAGCTAAATGCTTGTGTAAGCGTACATATTATTTTAATGGAAGAACGAACACTGAACAAAACTAATACAAAACAACAAAACGTGAATCTATATGACTAGTGCAAACAGGCAACTAAAAATAGAATAACAACCCACAAAATACCCAAGGAATATGGCTACCTAAATATGGTCCCCAATCAGAGACAACGATAAACAGCTGCCTCTGATTGACAAACAATCTAGTCAACCATAGACATATAAACCCCTAGACATACAAAACCTCTCGACATAAAAAAACATAGACAATACAAAAACTAAACAAACCACCTCGTCACACCCTGACCTAACCAAAATAATAAAGAAAACAAATATAACTAAGGCCAGGGTGTGACAAAATGCTTGTGTTTCTAGCTCCAACATCAATACCTAGCTAAATGCTGGTGTTTCTAGCTCCATCAGTACAGTAATACCAAGCTAAATGCTTGTGTTTCCAGCTCCCTGGAGGATATGCAGTGTTTCCCCGATGATACGTTGGGCTGACCGCACTACCCTCTGGAAAGCCCTGTAGTTGAGGATGGTGCAATTGCCATACCCGGCGGTGATATAGCCCAACAGGATGCTCTCAATGGTGCATCTGTAGAAGTTGGTTAGGGTCTTAAGTAGGGCCAAGTCAAGTTTCTTCAGCCTCCTGAGGTTACAGGGGTATTGTTGCGCATTCTTCACCATGGTGTCCGAGTGAAGGAACCACTTCAGGTTGTCAACGATGTGCACGCCGAGGAACCTACCACTGCCATGTCGTCAGCAAACTTGATGATTGAATTGGAGATGTGCGTGGCCATGTAATCATGAGTGAAGGGGGCTGAGCACTTACCCCTGTGAGGGCCCCGTGTTGAGGATCAGCGTAGTATTGGTGGTGTTGCCTAACCTCACCACTTCATCAGACCATTGATTAGTGAAAGGGGCGGCAGGGTAGCCAAGTGGTTAGAGCGTTGGACTAGTAACCGGAAGGTTGCAAGTTCAAAGCCCCGAGCTGACTAGGTACAAATCTGTCGTTCTGCCCCTGAACAGGCAGTTAACCCACTGTTCCTAGGCCGTCATTGAAAATAAGAATTTGTTCTTAACTGACTTGCCTAGTAAAATAAAGGTAAAATAAAAAGAGAACAATACAAATCTTTATCATCAGTTACCTTCAGATCATTTACCATCAGATCAGTTATCATCAGATCTGTTACCATCAGATCATTGCTTTTATGTTTTGCTGACTGTAATATGTGACTAGCATTGTGTATCCCACTCTGTATATGACCTAGGGCCCAACCCAGTGTATATGACCTAGGGCCCAACCCAGTGTATATGACCTAGGGCCCTACCCAGTGTATATGACCTAGGGCCCAACCCAGTGTATATGACCTAGGGCCCAACCCAGTGTATATGACCTAGGGCCCAACCCAGTGTATATGACCTAGGGCCCAACCCAGTGTATATGACCTAGGGCCCAACCCAGTGTATATGACCTAGAGCCCAACCCAGTGTATATGACCAAGGGCCCAACCCAGTGTATATGACCAAGGGCCCAACCCAGTGTATATGACCAAGGGCCCAACCCAGTGTATATGACCTAGGGCCCAACCCAGTGTATATGACCTAGGGCCCAACCCTGTGTATATGACCAAGGGCCCAATCCAGTGGAATGTGAGATGGAGAGAAGTGATACGCGTTTAACTGTGTAGCCAGTGTTTAAGGGCCAGATTATAAAACAACGGTTATTCTTCATTACGATTTGTGGGTGGTCTCAGCTCGTGTTTCCGTTCATAACAACTCAACAACAACTAAAACAGAGGGAGGGGGAAACTATGCTGCACAGGAGAGAAGCCTCATGTGTACTAAAATTACCACAGCCCCTTGGCTTTCCCTCTACACACAACCACACACACACACACACACACACACACACACACACATAAAATGTCCAGCTGATTGCTATTGTCAGCTCTGAAGGAAGAGGCCAGGGACAGTGTTCCAGGGAGGGACAGTGTTCCAGGGAGGGAGAGTGTTCCAGGGAGGGACAGTGTTCCAGGGAGGGACAGTGTTCCAGGGAGGGACAGTGTTCCAGGGAGGGACAGTGTTCCAGGGAGGGAGAGTGTTCCAGGGAGGGACAGTGTTCCAGGGAGGGACAGTGTTCCAGGGAGGGACAGTGTTCCAGGGAGGGACAGTGTTCCAGGGAGGGAGTGTTCCAGGGAGGGAGAGTGTTCCAGGGAGGGAGAGTGTTCCAGGGAGGGAGAGTGTTCCAGGGAGGGACAGTGTTCCAGGTCCAGTCAGGATTCCGGGGAATGTTTGGCTGCAGCTGCCGGGCGGAGGTCAACTGAGGTCAACGGAGGTCAACGGAGGTCAACTAAGGTCAACGTCATCCCTGGATGTCTGTGTGTGTCCCTGTCCCATCTCTGTAATGGACAACTTGACATATTTGTTTTGGGAATCAGTCATTTGGCACTTCCTTCACTCTTAGCTTTTGATTGAAATCATGTTGGATCATTCCATGAGTATCTTCCTGTTGTTTCCATAGAAATCTGTAGTGTCACTGCGTGTTGTGTGAGTTAGGTTAGGCTAGATTAGATTAGGTTAAACTAGTTTAGGTTAGGCTACATTAGGTTAGATTAGGTTAGATTAGGCTAGGTTAGTTTAGTTTAGGCTAGATTAGATTAGGTTCAAATAGGTTAGGTTAGGCTAGTATGCTAGATTAGGTTAGGTTAGGCTAGATTATGTTAGGTTAGATTAGGTTAGATTAGGCTAGGTTAGTTTAGTTTAGGCTAGAATAGGTCCGAATAGGTTAGGTTAGGCTAGTATGCTAGATTAGGTTAGGCTAGATTATGTTGGTTTAGATTAGGTAAATTTAGGTTAGTCAGGCTTCTTGAACAGCTGCTGAGTCCATAGTGGTACAATATACTGTGAACATGTTTGGTAAGGTTCTAGTGTTCTATTCAGTCACAGGGAGGTTCTTGTGTTCTATTCAGTCACAGGGAGGTTCTAGTGTTCTCGTCAGTCACAGGGAGGTTGTAGTGTTGTAGTCAGTCACAGGGAGGTTGTAGTGTTCTAGTCAGTCACAGGGAGGTTCTAGTGTTCTAGTCAGTCACAGGGAGAATCTAGTGTTCTAGTCAGTCACAGGGAGGTTTTAGTGTTCTATTCAGTCACAGGGATGTTGTAGTGTTCTATTCAGTCACAGGGATGTTGTAGTGTTGTAGTCAGTCACAGCGAGGTTGTAGTCAGTCACAGGGATGTTGTAGTGTTGTAGTCAGTCATAGGGAGGTTGTAGTGTTCTATTCAGTCACAGAGAGGTTGTAGTGTTGTAGTCAGTCACAGGGAGGTTGTAGTGTTCTATTCAGTCATAGGGAGGTTGTAGTGTTCTATTCAGTCACAGGGAGGTTGTAGTGTTGTAGACAGTCACATGGAGGTTGTAGTCAGTCATAGGGAGGTTGTAGTGTTGTAGTCAGTCACAGGGAGGTTGTAGTGTTCTATTCAGTCACAGAGAGGTTGTAGTGTTCTATTCAGTCATAGGGAGGTTGTAGTGTTCTATTCAGTCACAGAGAGGTTGTAGTGTTGTAGTCAGTCACAGGGAGGTTGTAGTGTTCTATTCAGTCACAGGGAGGTTGTAGTGTTCTATTCAGTCACAGGGAGGTTGTAGTGTTGTAGACAGTCACATGGAGGTTGTAGTCAGTCATACGGAGGTTGTAGTGTTGTAGTCAGTCACAGGGAGGTTGTAGTGTTCTATTCAGTCACAGAGAGGTTGTAGTGTTGTAGTCAGTCACAGGGAGGTTGTGGTATTCTAGTCAGTCACAGGGATGTTGTAGTGTTCTAGTCAGTCACAGGGAGGTTAATGTGTTCTAGTCAGTCACAGGGAGGTTGTGGTGTTCTAGTCAGTCACATATAGGTTAATGTGTTCTAGTCAGTCACTGGGAGGTTTTAGTGTTCTATTCAGTCACAGGGATGTTGTAGTGTTGTATTCAGTCACAGGGATGTTGTAGTGTTCTAGTCAGTCACAGCGAGGTTGTAGTCAGTCACAGGGATGTTGTAGTGTTGTAGTCAGTCACAGGGAGGTTGTAGTGTTCTATTCAGTCAGTCATAGGGAGGTTGTAGTGTTCTATTCAGTCAAAGGGAGGTTCAGTCACAGGGAGTGTTGTAGACAGTCACATGGAGGTTGTAGTCAGTCACAGGGAGGTTGTAGTGTTGTAGTCAGTCACAGGGAGGTTGTAGTGTTCTATTCAGTCACAGAGAGGTTGTAGTGTTGTAGTCAGTCACAGGGAGGTTGTAGTGTTGTCGTCATTTACAGGGAGGTTGTAGTGTTCTATTCAGTCACAGGGAGGTTGTAGTGTTGTAGACAGTCACATGGAGGTTGTAGTCAGTCATAGGGAGGTTGTAGTGTTGTAGTCAGTCACAGGGAGGTTGTAGTGTTCTATTCAGTCATAGGGAGGTTGTAGTGTTCTATTCAGTCAAAGAGAGTTGTAGTTGTGTTCTATTCAGTCACAGGGAGGTTGTAGTGTTCTATTCAGTCACAGGGAGGTTGTAGTGTTCTATTCAGTCACAGGGAGGTTGTAGTGTTCTATTCAGTCACAGGGAGGTTGTAGTGTTCTATTCAGTCACAGGGAGGTTGTAGTGTTGTAGTCAGTCACAGGGAGGTTGTAGTGTTCTATTCAGTCACAGGGAGGTTGTAGTGTTGTAGTCAGTCACAGGGAGGTTGTAGTGTTCTAGTCAGTCACAGGGAGGTTGTAGTGTTCTAGTCAGTCACAGGGAGGTTGTAGTGTTCTATTCAGTCACAGGGAGGTTGTAGTGTTCTATTCAGTCACAGGGAGGTTGTAGTGTTCTATTCAGTCACAGGGAGGTTGTAGTGTTCTATTCAGTCACAGGGAGGTTGTAGTGTTCTATTCAGTCACAGGGAGGTTGTAGTGTTCTATTCAGTCACAGGGAGGTTGTAGTGTTCTATTCAGTCACAGGGAGGTTGTAGTGTTGTTGTCAGTCACAGGGAGGTTGTAGTGTTCTATTCAGTCACAGGGAGGTTGTAGTGTTCTATTCAGTCACAGGGAGGTTGTAGTGTTCTATTCAGTCACAGGGAGGTTGTAGTGTTGTAGTCAGTCACAGGGAGGTTGTAGTGTTCTAGTCAGTCACAGGGAGGTTGTAGTGTTCTATTCAGTCACAGGGAGGTTGTAGTGTTCTATTCAGTCACAGGGAGGTTGTAGTGTTCTATTCAGTCACAGGGAGGTTGTAGTGTTCTAGTCAGTCACAGGGAGGTTGTAGTGTTCTAGTCAGTCACAGGGAGGTTGTAGTGTTCTAGTCAGTCACAGGGAGGTTGTAGTGTTCTAGTCAGTCACAGGGAGGTTGTAGTGTGTTCTTTTCAGTCACAGGGAGGTTGTAGTGTTCTATTCAGTCACAGGGAGGTTGTAGTGTTCTAGTCAGTCACAGGGAGGTTGTAGTGTTCTAGTCAGTCACAGGGAGGTTGTAGTGTTGTAGTCAGTCACAGGGAGGTTGTAGTGTTCTATTCAGTCACAGGGAGGTTGTAGTGTTCTATTCAGTCACATGGAGGTTGTAGTGTTCTAGTCAGTCACAGGGAGGTTGTAGTCAGTCACAGGGAGGTTGTAGTGTTGTAGTCAGTCACAGGGAGGTTGTAGTGTTCTATTCAGTAGTGTTGTAGTCAGTCACAGGGAGGTTGTAGTGTTGTAGTCAGTCACAGGGAGGTTGTAGTGTTCTATTCAGTCATAGGGAGGTTGTAGAGTTCTATTCAGTCACAGGGAGGTTGTAGTGTTGTAGACAGTCACATGGAGGTTGTAGTCAGTCATAGGGAGGTTGTAGTGTTGTAGTCAGTCACAGGGAGGTTGTAGTGTTCTATTCAGTCACAGAGAGGTTGTAGTGTTGTAGTCAGTCACAGGGAGGTTGTAGTGTTCTATTCAGTCACAGGGAGGTTGTAGTGTTCTATTCAGTCACAGGGAGGTTGTAGTGTTGTAGAAAGTCACATGGAGGTTGTAGTCAGTCATACGGAGGTTGTAGTGTTCTATTCAGTCACAGAGAGGTTGTAGTGTTCTATTCAGTCATAGGGAGGTTGTAGTGTTCTATTCAGTCACAGGGAGGTTGTAGTGTTCTATTCAGTCATAGGGAGGTTCTAGTGTTCTATTCAGTCACAGGGATGTTGTAGTGTTCTATTCAGTCACAGGGAGGTTGTAGTGTTGTAGACAGTCACATGGAGGTTGTAGTCAGTCATAGGGAGGTTGTAGTGTTGTAGTCAGTCACAGGGAGGTTGTAGTGTTCTATTCAGTCACAGGGAGGTTGTAGTGTTGTAGTCAGTCACAGGGAGGTTGTGGTATTCTAGTCAGTCACAGGGAGGTTGTAGTGTTCTATTCAGTCATAGGGAGGTTGTAGAGTTCTATTCAGTCACAGGGAGGTTGTAGTGTTTGTAGACAGTCACATGGAGGTTGTAGTCAGTCATAGGGAGGTTGTAGTGTTGTAGTCAGTCACAGGGAGGTTGCAGTGTTCTATTCAGTCACAGAGAGGTTGTAGTGTTGTAGTCAGTCACAGGGAGGTTGTAGTGTTCTATTCAGTCACAGGGAGGTTGTAGTGTTGTAGTCAGTCACAGGGAGGTTGTAGTGTTGTAGTCAGTCACAGGGAGGTTGTAGTGTTCAAGTCAGTCACATTGAGGATACAGTGTTCTAGTCAGTCACAGGGAGGTTGTAGTGTTCTGGTAGTTCACAGGGAGGTTCTAGTGTTCTAGTCAGTCACAGGGAGAATCTAGTGTTCTATTCAGTCACAGGGAGGTTTTAGTGTTCTATTCAGTCACAGGGATGTTGTAGTGTTGTAGTCAGTCACAGGGAGGTTAATGTGTTCTAGTCAATCACAGGGAGGTTGTCGTGTTCTAGTAAGTCACTGGGAGGTTGTAGTGTTCTATTCAGTCACAGGGATGTTAATGTGTTCTAGTCAGTCACAGGGATGTTGTAGTGTTCTAGTCAGTCACAGGGAGGTTGTCGTGTTCTATTCAGTCACAGGGGAGGTTGTAGTGTTCTATTCAGTCACAGGGATGTTGTAGTCAGTCACAGGGATGTTGTAGTCAGTCACAGGAGGATGTTGTAGTCAGTCACAGGGATGTTGTAGTCAGTAACAGGAGGTTGTAGTGTTGTAGTCAGTCACAGGACAGGAGGTTGTAGTGTTCTCTTCAGTCACAGGGAGGTTGTAGTGTTCTAGTCAGTCACAGGGAGGTTGTAGTGTTCTATTCAGTCACAGGGAGGTTGTAGTGTTCTATTCAGTCACAGGGAGGTTGTAGTGTTCTATTCAGTCACAGGGGGAGGTTGTAGTGTTCTATTCAGTCACAGGGAGGTTGTAGTGTTCTATTCAGTCACAGGGAGGTTGTAGTGTTCTATTCAGTCACAGGGAGGTTGTAGTGTTCTATTCAGTCACAGGGAGGTTGTCACAAGGGAGGTTGTAGTGTTCTATTCAGTCACAGGGATGTTGTAGTGTTCTAGTCAGTCACAGGGAGGTTGTCGTGTTCTAGTCGGTCACTGGGAGGTTGTAGTGTTCTATTCAGTCACAGGGATGTTAATGTGTTCTAGTCAGTCACAGGGATGTTGTAGTGTTCTAGTCAGTCACAGGGAGGTTTTAGTGTTCTATTCAGTCACAGGGATGTTGTAGTGTTCTAGTCAGTCACAGGGATGTTGTAGTCAGTCACAGGGATGTTGTAGTCAGTCACATGGATGTTGTAGTCAGTCACAGGGATGTTGTAGTCAGTCAGGGAGGTAGTGTTCTATTCAGTGTTGTAGTGTTCTATTCAGTCACAGGGAGGTTGTAGTGTTGTTGCCAGTCACAGGGAGGTTGTAGTGTTCTATTCAGTCACAGGGAGGTTGTAGTGTTCTGGTAATTCACAGGGAGGTTGTAGTGTTCTGGTAGTTCACAGGGAGGTTCTAGTGTTCTAGTCAGTCACAGGGAGAATCTAGTGTTCTATTCAGTCACAGGGAGGTTTTAGTGTTCTATTCAGTCACAGGGATGTTGTAGTGTTGTAGTCAGTCACAGGGAGGTTAATGTGTTCTAGTCAGTCACAGGGAGGTTGTCGTGTTCTAGTCAGTCACTGGGAGGTTGTAGTGTTCTATTCAGACACAGGGATGTTAATGTGTTCTAGTCAGTCACAGGGATGTTGTAGTGTTCTAGTCAGTCACAGGGAGGTTGTCGTGTTCTAGTCAGTCACTGGGAGGTTGTAGTGTTCTAGTCAGTCACAGGGATGTTGTAGTCAGTCACAGGGATGTTGTAGTCAGTCACAGGGATGTTGTAGTCAGTCACAGGGATGTTGTAGTCAGTAACAGGGAGGTTGTAGTGTTGTAGTCAGTCACAGGGAGGTTGTAGTGTTCTCTTCAGTCACAGGGAATTTGTAGTGTTGTAGTCAGTCACAGGGAGGTTGTCGTGTTCTATTCAGTCACAGGGAGGTTGTAGTGTTCTATTCAGTCATAGGGAGGTTGTAGTGTTCTATTCAGTCACAGGGAGGTTGTAGTGTTCTATTCAGTCATAGGGAGGTTGTAGTGTTCTATTCAGTCATAGGGAGGTTGTAGTGTTCTATTCAGTCATAGGGATGTTGTAGTGTAGATGTTCTATTCAGTCATGGGAGGGAGTGTTGGTCAGTGTCAGTCACAGGGTGTTCTAGTCAGTCACAGGGATGTTGTAGTGTTCTATTCAGTCACAGGGAGGTTGTAGTGTTCTAGTCAGTCACAGGGAGGTTGTAGTGTTCTATTCAGTCACAGGGATGTTGTGTGTTCTAGTCAGTCACAGGGATGTTGTAGTGTTCTAGTCAGTCACAGGGAGGTTTTAGTGTTCTATTCAGTCACAGGGATGTTGTAGTGTTCTAGTCAGTCACAGGGATGTTGTAGTCAGTCACAGGGATGTTGTAGTCAGTCACATGGATGTTGTAGTCAGTCACAGGGATGTTGTAGTCAGTCACAGGGATGTTGTAGTCAGTCACAGGGAGGTTGTAGTGTTGTTGTCAGTCACAGGGAGGTTGTAGTGTTCTATTCAGTCACAGGGAGGTTGTAGTGTTCTGGTAATTCACAGGGAGGTTCTAGTGTTCTAGTCAGTCACAGGGAGAATCTAGTGTTCTATTCAGTCACAGGGAGGTTTTAGTGTTCTATTCAGTCACAGGGATGTTGTAGTGTTGTAGTCAGTCACAGGGAGGTTAATGTGTTCTAGTCAGTCACAGGGAGGTTGTAGTGTTCAAATCAGTCACAGGGAGGTTGTCGTGTTCTAGTCAGTCACTGGGAGGTTGTAGTGTTCTATTCAGTCACAGGGATGTTATTGTGTTCTAGTCAGTCACAGGGATGTTGTAGTGTTCTAGTCAGTCACAGGGAGGTTTAGTGTTCTATTCAGTCACAGGGATGTTGTAGTGTTCTAGTCAGTCACAGGGATGTTGTAGTGTTCTAGTCAGTCACAGGGATGTTGTAGTCAGTCACAGGGATGTTGTAGTCAGTAACAGGGATGGTTGTAGGGATGTTGTAGTCAGTCACAGGGAGGTTGTTGTCACAGGGTGTTCTAGTCAGTCACAGGGATTTGTAGTGTTGTAGTCAGTCACAGGGAGGTTGTAGTGTTCTATTCAGTCACAGGGAGGTTGTAGTGTTCTATTCAGTCACAGGGAGGTTGTAGTGTTCTATTCAGTCATAGGGAGGTTGTAGTGTTCTATTCAGTCATAGGGAGGTTGTAGTGTTCTATTCATGTGGAGGTTGTAGTGTTCAGTCATGTGGAGGTTGTAGTGTTCTATTCAGTCATAGGGAGGTTGTAGTGTTCTATTCAGTCACAGGGAGGTTGTAGTGTTCTATTCAGTCACAGGGAGGTTGTAGTGTTCTATTCAGTCACAGGGAGGTTGTAGTGTTCTATTCAGTCATAGGGAGGTTGTAGTGTTCTATTCAGTCATAGGGAGGTTGTAGTGTTCTATTCAGTCACAGGGAGGTTGTCGTGTTCTAGTCAGTCACAGGGATGTTGTAGTGTTCTAGTCAGTCACAGGGAGGTTGTCGTGTTCTAGTCGGTCACTGGGAGGTTGTAGTGTTCTATTCAGTCACAGGGATGTTAATGTGTTCTAGTCAGTCACAGGGATGTTGTAGTGTTCTAGTCAGTCACAGGGAGGTTTTAGTGTTCTATTCAGTCACAGGGATGTTGTAGTGTTCTTCAGTCACAGGGATGTTAATGTGTAGTCAGTCACAGGGATGTTGTAGTCAGTCACATGGATGTTGTAGTCAGTCACAGGGATGTTGTAGTCAGTCACAGGGATGTTGTAGTCAGTCACAGGGAGGTTGTAGTGTTGTTGTCAGTCACAGGGAGGTTGTAGTGTTCTATTCAGTCACAGGGAGGTTGTAGTGTTCTGGTAATTCACAGGGAGGTTCTAGTGTTCTAGTCAGTCACAGGGAGAATCTAGTGTTCTATTCAGTCACAGGGAGGTTTTAGTGTTCTATTCAGTCACAGGGATGTTGTAGTGTTGTAGTCAGTCACAGGGATGTTGGAGGGATGTTCTAGTTAATGTGTTCTAGTCAGTCACAGGGAGGTTGTAGTGTTCTAGTCAGTCACTGGGAGGTTGTAGTGTTCTATTCAGTCACAGGGATGTTAATGTGTTCTAGTCAGTCACAGGGATGTTGTAGTGTTCTAGTCAGTCACAGGGAGGTTTTAGTGTTCTATTCAGTCACAGGGATGTTGTAGTGTTCTAGTCAGTCACAGGGATGTTGTAGTCAGTCACAGGGATGTTGTAGTCAGTCACAGGGATGTTGTAGTCAGTAACAGGGAGGTTGTAGTGTTGTAGTCAGTCACAGGGAGGTTGTAGTGTTCTCTTCAGTCACAGTGATTTTGTAGTGTTGTAGTCAGTCACAGGGAGGTTGTCGTGTTCTATTCAGTCACAGGGAGGTTGTAGTGTTCTATTCAGTCACAGGGAGGTTGTAGTGTTCTATTCAGTCACAGGGATGTTAATGTGTTCTAGTCAGTCACAGGGATGTTGTAGTGTTCTAGTCAGTCACAGGGATGTTGTAGTCAGTCACATGGATGTTGTAGTCAGTCACAGGGATGTTGTAGTCAGTCACAGGGATGTTGTAGTCAGTCACAGGGATGGTAGGTTGGATGTTGTTGTCAGTCACAGGGATGTTGTAGTGTCACAGGGATGTTCTAGTCAGTCACAGGGAGGTTGTAGTGTAGTCAGTCACAGGGAGGTTGTAGTGTTGTTGTCAGTCACAGGGAGGTTGTAGTGTTCTATTCAGTCACAGGGAGGTTGTAGTGTTCTATTCAGTCACAGGGAGGTTGTAGTGTTCTATTCAGTCACAGGGAGGTTGTAGTGTTCTATTCAGTCACAGGGAGGTTGTAGTGTTCTATTCAGTCACAGGGAGGTTGTAGTGTTCTATTCAGTCACAGGGAGGTTGTAGTGTTCTATTCAGTCACAGTGTTCTATTCAGGAGGTTGTAGTGTTCTATTCAGTCACAGGGAGGTTGTAGTGTTCTATTCAGTCACAGGGAGGTTGTAGTGTTCTAGTCAGTCACAGGGAGGTTTTAGTGTTCTATTCAGTCACAGGGATGTTGTAGTGTTCTAGTCAGTCACAGGGATGTTGTAGTCAGTCACAGGGATGTTGTAGTCAGTCACAGGGATGTTGTAGTCAGTCACAGGGATGTTGTAGTCAGTCACAGGGAGGTTGTAGTGTTGTAGTCAGTCATAGGGAGGTTGTAGTGTTGTTGTCAGTCACAGGGAGGTTGTAGTGTTCTATTCAGTCACAGGGAGGTTGTAGTGTTCTATTCAGTCACAGGGAGGTTGTAGTGTTGTTGTCAGTCACAGGGAGGTTGTAGTGTTCTATTCAGTCACAGGGAGGTTGTAGTGTTCTATTCAGTCACAGGGAGGTTGTAGTGTTCTATTCAGTCACAGGGAGTTTGTAGTGTTGTTGTCAGTCACAGGGAGGTTGTCGTCAGTCACAGGGATGTTGTAGTCAGTCACAGGGATGTTGTAGTCAGTCACAGGGAAGTTGTAGTCAGTAACAGGGAGGTTGTAGTGTTGTAGTCAGTCACAGGGAGGTTGTAGTGTTCTAGTCAGTCATGTGGAGGTTGTAGTGTTCTATTCAGTCATGTGGAGGTTGTAGTGTTCTATTCAGTCATAGGGAGGTTGTAGTGTTCTATTCAGTCACAGGGAGGTTGTAGTGTTCTATTCAGTCACAGGGAGGTTGTAGTGTTGTTGTCAGTCACAGGGAGGTTGTCGTGTTCTATTCAGTCACAGGGAGGTTGTAGTGTTCTAGTCAGTAACAGGGATGTTGTAGTCAGTCACAGGGATGTTGTAGTCAGTCACAGGGATGTTGTAGTCAGTCACACGGAAGTTGTAGTCAGTAACAGGGAGGTTGTAGTGTTCAGTCACAGGGAGGTTCAGTCAGTCACAGGGAGGTTGTAGTGTTCTATTCAGTCACAGGGAGGTTGTAGTGTTCTATTCAGTCACAGGGAGGTTGTAGTGTTCTATTCAGTCACAGGGAGGTTGTAGTGTTCTATTCAGTCACAGGGAGGTTGTAGTGTTCTATTCAGTCACAGGGAGGTTGTAGTGTTCTATTCAGTCACAGGGAGGTTGTAGTGTTCTATTCAGTCACAGGGAGGTTGTAGTGTTCTATTCAGTCATGTGGAGGTTGTAGTGTTCTATTCAGTCATGTGGAGGTTGTAGTGTTCTATTCAGTCATAGGGAGGTTGTAGTGTTCTATTCAGTCACAGGGAGGTTGTAGTGTTCTATTCAGTCACAGGGAGGTTGTAGTGTTCTATTCAGTCACAGGGAGTTTGTAGTGTTCTATTCAGTCACAGGGAGTTTGTAGTGTTGTTGTCAGTCACAGGGAGGTTGTCGTGTTCTATTCAGTCACAGGGAGGTTGTAGTGTTCTAGTCAGTCACAGGGATGTTGTAGTGTTCTAGTCAGTCACAGGGATGTTGTAGTCAGTCACAGGGATGTTGTAGTCAGTAACAGGGAGGTTGTAGTGTTGTAGTCAGTCACAGGGAGGTTGTAGTGTTCTAGTCAGTCACAGGGAGGTTGTAGTGTTCTATTCAGTCACAGGGAGGTTGTAGTGTTCTATTCAGTCATGTGGAGGTTGTAGTGTTCTATTCAGTCACTGGGAGGTTGTAGTGTTCTATTCAGTCACAGGGAGGTTGTAGTGTTCTATTCAGTCACAGGGAGGTTGTAGTGTTCTATTCAGTCACAGGGATGTTGTAGTGTTCTAGTCAGTCACAGGGATGTTGTAGTCAGTCACAGGGATGTTGTAGTCAGTCACAGGGATGTTGTAGTCAGTCACAGGGATGTTGTAGTCAGTCACAGGGAGGTTGTAGTGTTGTAGTCAGTCACAGGGAGGTTGTAGTGTTCTATTCAGTCACAGGGAGGTTGTAGTGTTCTATTCAGTCACAGGGAGGTTGTAGTGTTCTATTCAGTCACAGGGAGGTTGTAGTGTTCTATTCAGTCACAGGGAGGTTGTAGTGTTCTATTCAGTCACAGGGAGGTTGTAGTGTTCTATTCAGTCACAGGGAGGTTGTAGTGTTCTATTCAGTCACAGGGAGGTTGTAGTGTTCTATTCAGTCACAGGAGGTTGTTGTAGTGTTCTATTCAGTCACAGGGAGGTTGTAGTGTTCTATTCAGTCACAGGGAGGTTGTAGTGTTCTATTCAGTCACAGGGAGGTTGTAGTGTTCTATTCAGTCACAGGGAGGTTGTAGTGTTCTATTCAGTCATGTGGAGGTTGTAGTGTTCTATTCAGTCATGTGGAGGTTGTAGTGTTCTATTCAGTCACAGGGAGGTTGTAGTGTTCTATTCAGTCACAGGGAGGTTGTAGTGTTCTATTCAGTCACAGGGAGGTTGTAGTGTTCTATTCAGTCACAGGGAGGTTGTAGTGTTCTATTCAGTCACAGGGAGGTTGTAGTGTTCTATTCAGTCACAGGGAGGTTGTAGTGTTGTAGTCAGTCACAGGGAGGTTGTAGGGATGTTGTGTTCTATTCAGTCACAGGGAGGTTGTAGTGTTCTATTCAGTCACAGGGATGTTGTTGTAGGGTGTTCTAGTCAGTCACAGGGATGTTGTAGTCAGTCACAGGGAGGGAAGTTCTATTCAGTCACAGGGATGTTGTAGTAACAGGGAGGTTGTAGTGTTGTAGTCAGTCACAGGGAGGTTGTAGTGTTCTAGTCAGTCACAGGGAGGTTGTAGTGTTCTATTCAGTCACAGGGAGGTTGTAGTGTTCTATTCAGGCACAGGGAGGTTGTAGTGTTCTATTCAGTCACAGGGAGGTTGTAGTGTTCTATTCAGTCACAGGGAGGTTGTAGTGTTCTATTCAGTCACAGGGAGGTTGTAGTGTTCTATTCAGTCACAGGGAGGTTGTAATGTTCTATTCAGTCACAGGGAGGTTGTAGTGTTCTATTCAGTCACAGGGAGGTTGTAGTGTTCTATTCAGTCATGTGGAGGTTGTAGTGTTCTATTCAGTCATGTGGAGGTTGTCAGTCACAGGGAGTGTTCTATTCAGTCATAGGGAGGTTGTAGTGTTCTATTCAGTCACAGGGAGGTTGTAGTGTTCTATTCAGTCACAGGGAGCTTGTAGTGTTCTATTCAGTCACAGGGAGTTTGTAGTGTTGTTGTCAGTCACAGGGAGGTTGTCGTGTTCTATTCAGTCACAGGGAGGTTGTAGTGTTCTAGTCAGTCACAGGGATGTTGTAGTGTTCTAGTCAGTCACAGGGATGTTGTAGTCAGTCACAGGGATGTTGTAGTCAGTCACAGGGATGTTGTAGTCAGTCACAGGGATGTTGTAGTCAGTAACAGGGAGGTTGTAGTGTTGTAGTCAGTCACAGGGAGGTTGTAGTGTTCTAGTCAGTCACAGGGAGGTTGTAGTGTTCTATTCAGTCACAGGGAGGTTGTAGTGTTCTATTCAGTCATGTGGAGGTTGTAGTGTTCTATTCAGTCACAGGGAGGTTGTAGTTGTAGTGTTCTATTCAGTCACAGGGAGGTTGTAGTGTTCTATTCAGTCACGGGGAGGTTGTAGTGTTCTATTCAGTCACAGGGAGGTTGTAGTGTTCTATTCCGTCACAGGGAGGTTGTAGTGTTCTATTCAGTCACAGGGAGGTTGTAGTGTTCTATTCAGTCACAGGGAGGTTGTAGTGTTCTATTCAGTCACAGGGAGGTTGTAGTGTTCTATTCAGTCACAGGGAGGTTGTAGTGTTCTATTCAGTCACGTGGAGGTTGTAGTGTTCTATTCAGTCATGTGGAGGTTGTAGTGTTCTTGTCATGTCTTGTTATGTCTGTTCCTGTCCTTTCTCTTCACTCTGTCTCTCTCTGCTGGTCTTTTTAGGTTACCTTCTCTGTCTCTCATTCTTCAGCTGTTCTACATCTCCCCTAACTAGCTCATTCACTCTTTCCCACCTGTTCTCCCTTCCCCCTCTGATTAGGTCTCTATTTCTCTCTCTGTTCCTGCTACTTTCAGTGTCTGATTCTTGTTTGTGTTTTTGATGCCAGAAGCAAGCTGTCGTCCCGTTTGCTTCCACCTTGTCCCTATCCTGTCGGAGTCTGCCTGGCAGGTGCATCCTGCATTATACTAACGTTCTTTTTGTTCCATTGACTACGTTGGAAGAGGATTTATGCCATTCCTGTTTTTTCATTAAAGAACTCTGTTTTCTGTTAAAACCGCTTTTGGGTCTTCACTCAAGTACATAACAGAAGAATCAGACCAAGAATGGACCCAGCGGCTCCGGACCCTTTTCACTCCGCCGTCGAGATCCAGGGAGCGATGCTAGGCAGACACGAGGAGGAATTGTCTGCTGCTCGACATGCCGTTGAGACCCTGGCCGTCCAAGTCTCCGACCTCACAAGACAGGTTCACCAACTCCACCTCGTTCCACCGCCCACTTCCAGGGTTTCCGAGTCTCCGGGCCCAGGATCAACAACCCGCCGTGTTACTCTGGGAGCCCACTGAGTGCCGCTCATTCCTCACTCAGTGTGATGTGGTGTTCTCTCTCCAGCCCAACACTTACTCCAGGAGCGCAGCCCGCATCGCCTACGTCATTTCTCTCCTTACCGGACGGGGCGCGTGAGTGGGCACGGCAATCTGGGAGGCGAGGGCTGAGTGTATTAACCAGTATCAGGACTTTAAGGAGGAGATGATACGGGTTTTGACCGTTCTGTTTTTGGGAGGAGGCTTCCAGGGCCCTGTCTTCCCTATGTCAGGAATCGATCCATAACGGATTATTCTATTGAGTTTCGCACTCTCGCTGCCTCTAGTGACTGGAACGAGCCGGCTTTGCTCGCTCGTTTTCTGGAGGGTCTCCTCGTCGAGGTTAAGGATGAGATCCTCTCCCGGGAGGTTCCTTCCAGTCTGGACTCCTTAATAGCTCTCGCTATTCGCATAGACGACGGTTTGATCTTCGTCGCCGAGCTCGTGGAAAGGAGCTCGCGTTCTCCGTTGCTCCCTCTCCACATCACTGCCACCTGCCGCATCACTGCCACCCTCCTCCGCCGGCTCGGATGCTGAGCCTATGCAGCTGGGGGTATCCGCATCTCGGCCAAGGAGAAGGAACGGAGAATCACCAATCGCCTCTGTCTCTACTGCGGCTCCGCTGGTCATTTTGTCACCTCATGTCCAGTAAAAGCCAGAGCTCATCAGTAAGAGGAGGGCTACTGGTGAGCGCAACTTCTCAGGCCTCTCCTTCTGGATCACGCACTACCTTTCCGGTCCATCTCCGCTGGCCCGGTTCATCTGCTTCCTGCAGTGCCTTGATAGACTCTGGGGCGGAGGGCTGTTTTATGGACGAGACCTGGGCTCGGGAACATGACATTCCTCTCAGACAGTTAGGGAGCCCACGGCCTTGTTCGCTTTAGATGGTAGTTCTCTCCCCAAGATTCAGCGTGAGACGCTGCCTTTAACCCTCACTGTCTCTGGTAATCATAGCGAAACCATTTCTTTTCTAATTTTTCGTTCACCTTTTACACCTGTTGTTTTGGGTCATCCCTGGCTAGTGCGCCATAACCCTTCTATTAATTGGTCTAGTAATACTATCCTATCCTGGAATGTTTCTTGTCATGTGACCTGTTTAATGTCTGCTATCCCTCCTGTTTCCTCTGTCTCTTCTTCACAGGAGGAGCCTGGCGATTTGACAGGGTGCCGGAGGAGTATCACGATCTGCGCACGGTGTTCAGTCGTTCAAGGCCACTTCTCTCCCTCCACACCGGTCGTATGACTGTAGTATTGATCTCCTTCCGGGAACTACTCCCCCCCGGGTAGATTATACTCTCTGTCGGCTCCCGAACGTAAGGCTCTCGAGGATTATTTGTCGGTTTCGCTCGCGCCGGTACCATAGTCTCCTCCTCCTCTCCCGCCGGAGCGGGGTTTTGTTCAGAAGAAGGACGGGTCCCTGCGCCCATGCGTGGATTATCGAGGCTGAATGACATAACAGTTAAGAATCGTTATCCGCTTCCTCTTATGTCTTCAGCCTTCGAGATCCTGCAGGAGCCAGGTTTTTCACCAAATTGGACCTTCGTAACGCCTACCATCTCGTGCGCATCAGGGAGGGGCCGAGTGGAAGACGGCGTTTAACACTCCGTTAGGGCACTTTGAATACCGGGTTCTTCCTTTCGGCCTCGTTAACGCTCCAGCTGTCTTTCAGGCACTAGTTAACGACGTCCTGAGAGACATGCTGAACATTTTGTTTTCGTTTACATGGACGATATCCTGATTTTTCACCGTCTCTCTCGATTCATGTTCAGCACGTGCGGCCGCGTCCTCAGCGCCTTTTGGAGAACTGTCTTTATGTGAAGGCTGAGAAGTGCACTTTTCATGCCGCCTCTGTCCCTTTTCTCGGTTCCGTTATTTCCGCTGAGGGCATTAAGATGGATCCCGCTAAGGTCCAGGCTGTCATTGATTGGCCCGTTCCTAAGTCACGCGTCGAGCTGCAGCGCTTTCTGGGATTCGCTAATTTCTATCGTCGTTTCATCCGTAATTTCGGTCAGGTGGCAGCTCCCCTCACAGCCCTTACTTCTGTTAAGACGTGCTTTAAGTGGTCCGTTTCCGCCCAGGGAGCTTTTGATCTTCTTAAGAATCGTTTTACATCCGCACCTATTCTTGTTACACCTGACATCTCTAGTCAGTTTGTTGTTGAGGTTGACGCGTCAGAGGTGGGCGTGGGAGCCATTCTTTCTCAGCGCTCTCTCTCTGACTGGCAAGGTCCATCCTTGCGCGTTTTTCTCTCATCGCTTATCGCCGTCAGAACGTAACTATGATGTTTAATCGCGAACTGCTCGCCATCCGCTTAGCCCTAGGCGAATGGCGACAGTGGTTGGAGGGCGACCGTTCCTTTTGTCGTTTGGACTGACCATAGGAACCTTGAGTACATCCGTTCAGCCAAACGACTTAATGCGCGTCAGGCTCGTTGGGCTCTGTTTTCGCTCGTTTCGAGTTTGTTATTTCTTATCGTCCGGGCTCAAAAAACACCAAGCCTGATGCTTTATCTCGTCTCTTCAGTTCTTCTGAGGTCTCCACCGACCCCGAGGGGATTCTCCCTGAGGGCGTGTTGTCGGGTTGACTGTCTGGGGAATTGAGAGGCAGGTAAAGCAAGCACTCGCTCACACTCCGTCGCCGCGAGCTTGTCCTAGGAACCTTCTGTTCGTTCCCGTTCCTACTCGTCCGGCCGTTCTTCAGTGGGCCCCTCTGCCAAGTTAGCCGGCCACCCCGGCGTTTCTCGCTCGCTTCCATTCGCCAGCGTTTCTGGTGGCCCACTCGGGAACGTGACGCGTCGATTTGTCGCCTCTTGTTCGGTCTGCGCGCAGACTAAATCTGGGAACTCTCCTCCTGCCGGCCGTCTCAGACCGCTTCCCATTCCCTCTCGACCGTGGTCTCACATCGCTTTAGATTTTATCACCGGACTGCCTTCATCAGCGGGAAGACAGTTATTCTTACGGTTGTCGATAGATTCTCTAAGGCGGCTCATTTCATTCCTCTCGATAAGCTCCCTTCTGCTAAGGAGACGGCTCAGATCATTATCGAGAATGTTTTCCGAATTCATGGCCTTCCGTCTGACGTCGTTTCCGACAGAGGCCCGCAGTTCACGTCTCAATTTTGGAGGGAGTTTTGCCGTTTGATTGGGGCTTCCGTCAGTCTCTCGTCCGGCTTTCATCCCCAGTCTAACGGTCAAGCCGAACGGGCCAATCAGACTGTTGGTCGCATTTTACGCAGTCTTTCTTTTCGTAACCCTGCGTCTTGGTCAGAACAGCTCCCTGGGCAGAGTACGCCCACAACTCGCTTCCCTCGTCTGCTACCGGTCTATCCCCTTTTCAGAGTAGCCTCGGGTACCAGCCTCCGCTGTTCTCATCTCAGCTCGCCGAGTCCTCGTCCCCTCCGCTCAGGCTTTTGTCCAGCGGTGCGAGCGCACCTGGAAGGGGGTCAGGTCGGCACTTTGCCGTAATAGGGGCGCAGACTGTGAGGGCCGCTAATAGCGTAGGACCAAGAGTCCTAGATATTGTTGCGGTCAGAGAGTATGGCTCTCCACTCAGAACCTTCCCCTTAAGACAGCTTCTCGCAAGTTGGCCCCGAGTTCATTGGTCCGTTCCGTATTTCTCAGGTCATTAATCCTGTCGCAGTGCGACTTCTTCTCCAGCGCTATCTTCGTCGCGTTCACCCGGTCTTCCATGTCTCCTGTGTTAAGCCCGTTCTTGCGCCCCCGCTCGTCCCTCCCCCCCATCCTTGTCGAGGGCGCACCCATCTACAGGGTTCGTAAGATTTTGGACATGCGCCCTCGGGGCCGTGGTCATCAGTACCTAGTGGATTGGGAGGGGTACGGTCCTGAGGAGAGGAGTTGGGTTCCCTCTCGGGACGTGCTGGACCGTTCGCTGATCGATGATTTCCTCCGTTGCCGCCAGGTTTCCTCCTCGAGTGCGCCAGGAGGCGCTCGGTGAAGTGGGGGGGTACTGTCATGTCTTGTTATGTCTGTTCCTGTCCTTTCTCTTCACTCTGTCTCTCTCTGCTGGTCTTTTTAGGTTACCTTCTCTGTCTCTCATTCTTCAGCTGTTCTACATCTCCCTAACTAGCTCATTCACTCTTTCCCACCTGTTCTCCCTTCCCCCTCTGATTAGGTCTCTATTTCTCTCTCTGTTCCTGCTACTTTCAGTGTCTGATTCTTGTTTGTGTTTTTGATGCCAGAAGCAAGCTGTCGTCCCGTTTGCTTCCACCTTGTCCTATCCTGTTGGAGTCTGCCTGGCAGGTGCATCCTGCATTATACTAACGTTCTTTTTGTTCCATTGACTACGTTGGAAGAGGATTTATGCCATTCCTGTTTTTTCATTAAAGAACTCTGTTTTCTGTTAAAACCGCTTTTGGGTCTTCACTCAAGTACATAACAGTTCTATTCAGTCACAGGGAGGTTGTAGTGTCCTATTCAGTCATAGGGAGGTTGTAGTGTTCTATTCAGTCACAGGGAGGTTGTAGTGTTCTATTCAGTCACAGGGAGTTTGCAGTGTTGTTGTCAGTCACAGGGAGGTTGTCGTGTTCTATTCAGTCATAGGGAGGTTGTAGTGTTCTATTCAGTCACAGGGATGTTGTAGTGTTCTATTCAGTCACAGGGAGGTTCTTGTGTTCTATTCAGTCACAGGGAGGTTCTAGTGTTCTCGTCAGTCACAGGGAGGTTGTAGTGTTGTAGTCAGTCACAGGGAGGTTCTAGTGTTCTGGTCATTCACAGGGAGGTTCTAGTGTTCTAGTCAGTCACAGGGAGAATCTAGTGTTCTAGTCAGTCACAGGGAGGTTGTAGTGTTCTATTCAGTCACAGGGATGTTGTAGTGTTCTATTCAGTCACAGGGATGTTGTAGTGTTGTAGTCAGTCACAGCGAGGTTGTAGTCAGTCACAGGGATGTTGTAGTGTTGTAGTCAGTCACAGGGAGGTTGTAGTGTTCTATTCAGTCACAGAGAGGTTGTGGTGTTGTAGTCAGTCACAGGGAGGTTGTAGTGTTGTCGTCATTTACAGGGAGGTTGTAGTGTTCTATTCAGTCACAGGGAGGTTGTAGTGTTGTAGACAGTCACATGGAGGTTGTAGTGTCAGTCACAGGGAGGTTGTAGTGTTGTAGTCAGTCACAGGGAGGTTGTAGTGTTCTATTCAGTCACAGTGGAGGTTGTAGTGTTCTATTCAGTCATAGGGAGGTTGTAGTGTTCTATTCAGTCACAGAGAGGTTGTAGTGTTGTAGTCAGTCACAGGGAGGTTGTAGTGTTCTATTCAGTCACAGGGAGGTTGTAGTGTTCTATTCAGTCACAGGGAGGTTGTAGTGTTGTAGACAGTCACATGGAGGTTGTAGTGTTCTATTCAGTCACGGAGGTTGTAGTGTTGTAGTCAGTCACAGGGAGGTTGTAGTGTTCTATTCAGTCACAGGGAGGTTGTAGTGTTGTAGTCAGTCACAGGGAGGTTGTGGTATTCTAGTCAGTCACAGGGATGTTGTAGTGTTCTAGTCAGTCACAGGGAGGTTAATGTGTTCTAGTCAGTCACAGGGAGGTTGTGGTGTTCTAGTCAGTCACATATAGGTTAATGTGTTCTAGTCAGTCACTGGGAGGTTTTAGTGTTCTATTCAGTCACAGGGATGTTGTAGTGTTCTATTCAGTCACAGGGATGTTGTAGTGTTCTAGTCAGTCACAGCGAGGTTGTAGTCAGTCACAGGGATGTTGTAGTGTTGTAGTCAGTCACAGGGAGGTTGTAGTGTTCTATTCAGTCATAGGGAGGTTGTAGTGTTCTATTCAGTCAAAGGGAGGTTGTAGTGTTGTAGACAGTCACATGGAGGTTGTAGTCAGTCATAGGGAGGTTGTAGTGTTGTAGTCAGTCACAGGGAGGTTGTAGTGTTCTATTCAGTCACAGTGGAGGTTGTAGTGTTGTAGTCAGTCACAGGGAGGTTGTAGTGTTTCTATTCAGTCACAGGGAGGTTGTAGTGTTCTATTCAGTCACAGGGAGGTTGTAGTGTTGTAGACAGTCACATGGAGGTTGTAGTCAGTCATAGGGAGTTTGTAGTGTTGTAGTCAGTCACAGGGAGGTTGTAGTGTTCTATTCAGTCACAGGGAGGTTGTAGTGTTCTATTCAGTCAAAGGGAGGTTGTAGTGTTCTATTCAGTCATAGGGAGTTGTTGTAGGGTGTTCTATTCAGTCACAGAGAGGTTGTAGGGATGTTGTAGTCAGTAACAGGGAGGTTGTAGTGTTCTATTCAGTCACAGGGAGGTTGTAGTGTTCTATTCAGTCACAGGGAGGTTGTAGTGTTGTAGACAGTCACATGGAGGTTGTAGTGTTCAGTCAGTCATGTGGAGTTTGTAGTGTTGTAGTCAGTCACAGGGAGGTTGTAGTGTTCTATTCAGTCACAGGGAGGTTGTAGTGTTCTATTCAGTCACAGGGAGGTTGTAGTGTTCTATTCAGTCATAGGGAGGTTGTAGTGTTCTATTCAGTCACAGGGAGGTTGTAGTGTTCTATTCAGTCATAGGGAGGTTGTAGTGTTCTATTCAGTCACAGGGAGGTTGTAGTGTTCTATTCAGTCACAGGGAGGTTGTAGTGTTCTATTCAGTCACAGGGAGGTTGTAGTGTTCTATTCAGTCATAGGGAGGTTGTAGTGTTGTTGTCAGTCACAGGGAGGTTGTCGTGTTGTATTCAGTCACAGGGAGGTTGTAGTGTTCTATTCAGTCACAGATGAGGTTGTAGTGTTCTAGTCAGTCACAGGGAGGTTGTAGTGTTCTAGTCAGTCACAGGGAGGTTGTAGTGTTGTAGTCAGTCACATGGAGGTTGTAGTGTTGTAGTCAGTCACAGGGAGGTTGTAGTGTTCTATTCAGTCACAGGGAGGTTGTAGTGTTCTATTCAGTCACAGGGAGGTTGTAGTGTTGTAGTCAGTCACAGGGAGGTTGTAGTGTTGTAGTCAGTCACAGGGAGGTTGTAGTGTTCTAGTCAGTCACAGGGAGGTTGTAGTGTTGTAGTCAGTCACAGGGAGGTTGTAGTGTTCTATTCAGTCACAGAGAGGTTGTAGTGTTGTAGTCAGTCACAGGGAGGTTGTAGTGTTCTATTCAGTCACAGAGAGGTTGTAGTGTTGTAGTCAGTCACAGGGAGGTTGTAGTGTTCTATTCAGTCACAGGGAGGTTGTAGTGTTCTATTCAGTCACAGGGAGGTTGTAGTGTTCTATTCAGTCACATGGAGGTTGTAGTCAGTCACAGGGAGGTTGTAGTGTTGTAGTCAGTCACAGGGAGGTTGTAGTGTTGTAGTCAGTCATGGATCTGTGGATGACAACACAAAAAGGTGCTTCATTATTAGATCACTGGTTTTGGTTCTGCTGGTATGTAGCTTGTTTTTGGTAGCAACATTTACCTTGGTGCTAACTTTGCAAATAGCACCGATTTGAACAGTCATAGTCAATCGACCAATAATTGAATAATACTGTTAGCAAAATAAAAATCATCATTCATTTCCCATCTGTAGAAACTATGAGAATAAAACGGTCCAGAGGAGGGAGGGTTGAAAAAAACATTTGGCAATTAGAATCAAATCAAAAAACAAATCAAGAATCAAATCAATCAAAAAAACTGGATGGTTTTCAGAGATAGATATTAAGGGTTGAGGGGAGCTGAAGGATGGGACCAAAAAAAAATAAAAAAAAAAAAAAAAAAAAAAAAAAGATATCTAATGACAAATATACTGTGTCCATAAAGAAATATATAGTATGTATAAGCAGGAAGTAGAAGTGTTGTTGTCCATTAGTTTAGTCCAATTAGGGGAGGGGTGGGAGGGTTAAAGGAAGATTATGAAGCAGAAAGAAATATATAAAAAAAGACAATTACATTGATGGAACCCACAAACTCTCTGCAAATATTAAAGCTGGTGGTGGTCATTATGATGGCTTTAGTGATGACGATGGTGAACATTTAGAACATTTATAAAATGAGGAAAATGAAAGTGCTCTGAACTGCGTTGAAAACCAGCCAGGAATACTGTGATACTGCCCAATGAACTACAGAAATGTATGCTGTGTGTAATGTACTGCTCTAATATAGTTTTGACCTAATAGACATGTAGGTCACTGCAATCAAAGTTTTTGCTTGATGTAACCTATGACCTTCCCTGAACTGAACAGAACTCTATTAGTCCTGGCAACCTAAGATGAGTCATCTGGTGTCTGAGGAGGTCATGGCTGAGGAAAGGGGATTTCTGCTGCTTGACCACTTCTCCTAAAGTGCAGGAAGTAGATTTGATAGACTTGAGAATGGTGGGCTTGTTAAAGCGCTGACGTGTTGTTGAAATCTATTATTTACAAATATCCTTGGTGATTGTTCCCATGGTACCAAATCAAACAAACACCCTCAACTAGAACCCTGAGACATGCATTGGATTCATGCCGAAACAGAGCTCCCATACGAACCAGTTTAGATGGGGAGCATAGTACCTTAGTAAAGCTAGCTGTCACAGGCCATGGCCACTCCCATAGTCCCCCTGTATAAAACCGTTCAGATGACTTTCACTTGTATCTGTTCCCATTGTAACGATTTGAGTTGGGGTCATGGTGTCCAACTGTGTGGAGAACCACAGGAATACGGTCTAACCGTAAACAACGAATACAAACTCACACGGCCAAGCGAAGGCCTTGGTTACGTAGTATAGAGTACTTAGTAGTAATCTGGTGACCCAACGATCTGGTTATGTTTCCCTGCTCAACAATCAAACTGGTGTCTCAATAGACTTGGCATCCCATCGCACCTTCGTAGAAATAGTTTGAGAATGTGTTTTCCAAAAACTATTAATTTCAGTGTTGGAGAGTGCACACACACACACACACACACACACACACACACACACACAACACACACACACACACACACACACACACACACACACCAATTACCGCTGGTTGTGGTCGGGTGTGAACTGTGTTTCTGGTGTGAGGCCTGGTTCCAAAATGATGATGTAGTGGATGTATAAAAGAAGGATTGTTCAGATGTGGGCACACCCCTATGTCCCTCTCTCTCTCTCTCTGCCGACCTCCCTCTTTTCCTTCTCCCTGTCTCTCTCGCCATCTCTCTCTCTCTACATCTCTCTCTCTCTGCCTGCCTCCCTCTTTTCCTTCTCTCTCTGTCTCTCTCACCATCTCTCTCTCTCTCTACATCTCTCTCTCTGCCTGCCTCCCTCTTTTCCTTCTCTCTCTGTCTCTGTTTCTCTACATCGCTCTCTCCCTCCGTCTCTATGTCTACATCGCTCTCTCTCTCTCTCTCTCTCTCCATTTCTCTCTGCATGGCTCTCTCGCTCTCTCACTGCCCGTCTCCCTCTTTTCCTTTTCTCTCCATCTCTCTCTGCCTCGCTCTCTCACTCTCTCTCTCTGTCTCTCCATCTCTCTCCCCCTGCCTCCCTCTCTCTCTTTCTGTCTCTCACCATCTCTCTGAATACACCTCTCTCTGCCTCTCTCTCTCATCTCTCTCTGCCCCTCTCTCTCTCTCTCTCTCTCTCTCTCTTTCCCCTCCCACTCCTGGCTCTCTGGTGCATATCTTCAGGGAGTAGGGAAACCCAGATGTCAGCAGCCCATGAAAGGGTCTCCTCTCTGGGCAGAGAGAGAGAGAGGAATCAGGGGGTGGGTGGTTGGTGCCTGGTGTTCGTTGGTGGTAGTGGGGATCTGAGGGGGTCACCCTAATTGTATCGTAAACACAGCTATTGTTTTGAGACTTACAAAGTGGGGCAGTGATCATGCTCCACGTGTGTCTTGTCCCCCCTCGCAGCTGGTGCACGTAAGGGTTGAGTAGAGTGGGTGGGGTGTGGCGGGGCGGGGGTATTTCCAAAATTGCATTGGTGAGATTACTAAGGCAACAAACAGCTGAGTGATGCTGGTCTCTCACCTTTGATTCTTCATACACAAGGCTCAGTGTGTGGTGTTTTTTAGCATTTATAACTGCTATCAATGTTACAACTTTCTTGTAAATGTGTCTCTATATCAATAAGGATAACACTACATGTGAGTAGCTGTACATCAATTTAAAGTTTAACACGGTACAGAACAGAATAAAAATAAGGATGGAAACTAGTTAAACATTTAAAGTGCTACCAAATGTTATGTTAATAATACCATCAATCTATAAAATACAATAGAAATGTTTCAAATGTATTGCCCTATCCAGTGGGTTCTGTTAATTTGACATGTTCAGTCATTTAGAAAACTCTCTTATTCAGAGAGATTTACAGTGAAGTACATTCCTCTTAAGATCGCTAGGTGGGATAACCACATGTCAGTCATCGTAAATACCCCTTTCCTCCGTAAAGCAGCTATCAACAGTCAGAGCTAGCAAGGTGGGAAACAAAGTCAAGTGTGAGTGTTCGTTCACAAAAACACCTTTGTTTTAAATGGGGTGGTGGGGTGGTGGTGGTGGGGGGGGGGGGGGCTGTGGGATTATTTAAGAGGTAGGGTTTCAGATGTTTCGGGAAGATGGGCAGGGACTCTGCTGTCCTAGCTTGAGGGAGAAGCTGGTTCTACCTTTGTGATGCCAGGACAGAGAAGCCCTTTGACTGGGCTGAGCGGGAGCTGCCCTTGCGCAGGGGAGGGAGGGCCAAGAGACCAGAGGTGGCAGAAAGCAGTGCTCGGGTAGGGGTGTAGGTTTTGAACATAGTCTTAAGGTAGGGAGGGGCAGTTCCTCTTGCTGATCCGTAGGCAAGCACCATGGTCTTGTAGTAGATGTAAGCATCGACTGAAAGCCAGTGGAGTGTGTTACGGAGCAGGGTGACATGGGAGAACTTGGGAAGGTTGAACACCAGGTGGGCTGCATGGATAACTTGCAGGGGTTTGATGGCTCAAAGTGGGGTATCCCAGACAACAGTGATTTGCAGTGGTCCAGATGGAAGATGACAATGTACGTAGTTTGTAGTCCTGTCGTTGAGCTGTTCTTGTTTGTTAATGTTCTGTATTAGGTCATGTTTTATGTTCTGTGTGAACCCCAGGAACAGTAGCTCCTGCTTTCGCAACAGCAAATGGGGATCCTAATAAATTACCAAAATGTCAAGTGCCTGGATTAGGACAGGTACCACTTCCTGTCTGAGGTAGAGTCGTTCTCTACGGATGTTGTAGAGCATGAACCTGCAGGAGTGAGTCACTGCTTTGATGTTTGCAGAGCACGACAGAGTGTTGTGCAGGGTCATTGCATTCCGTGAGGGGGACACAGTGGAGTTGTCAACTATGATGGAGAGGTCTTTGAGTGGGTAAGCCTTCGCCGGGAGGAAGAGCAGCTCCATTTTGTGACAAGGTTGAGATTGAGGTGGTGGGCCGACCTCCAAGCTCAGATATCTGCCAGGCAAGAAAAGATGCGTGTCGCCACCTGTGTGTCAGAAGGGGTTAAAAAGCGAAGTAGTTGCGTGTAATTCGTACAGCAATGATAGGAGAGACCATGTGAGGACATGACAAACCTTAGTGACTTGGTGTATAGAGAGAAGAGGAGAGGGTCTAGAACCGAGCCCTGAGGGACACCAGTAGTGAGAGTACTTGGTGCAGACACAGATCCTCTCCACGTCACCAGGTAGGAGCGGCCTGCCAGGTAGGATGCAATCCAGGAATGTTCCGAGCCTGAGACGCCCAGCCCCGAGACGGTGGAGAGGAGGATCTGATGGTTCACCGTGTCAAAGGCAGCAGATAGAGGTGTAGGAGGATGAGAACAGAGGAGAGAGAGTCAGCTTTGCTTTGGCAGAGTGGAGAGCCTCCATGACACAGAGAAGAGCAGTCTCAGTTGAGGGACACGTCTTGAAGCCTTTTCTTACGATAAGAAAGCAGAACCTACTGGTACCACACAGCAGTGATCACATGGTAGAGCTCTAATGTTTTCCCAAACCTTGTCCTGGGCACGTTTTGGTTTTTGTACTAGCACTACAGAGCTGATTCGAATCATCAAAGTCTGATGATGAGCTGGTTATTTGAATGAGCTGTGTCGTGCTAGGGTTAGTGGGACCAAGTTTGGGAAACCCTCCTCTAATGTACTACACAGCACTGATTGCATGGTAGTATGCTAGCAGATACCCATAGACTTCTAGTCATTGCGCTAACGCTAACTTCCATCATACTGGACACAGAGACATAAAAAGGGTATCATTGGGTTTATTTGACTCTGGGGAAGTAGATAAAAGGCATCATTGCCAAAATCCTGAAGTATACCTTTAATAATGAACTTTAATGTACTATACAGCACTGATTGCATGGTAGCGTTCACTGTTAATATATGCTTGTGACCTTTCAATCTATGTCTGATTGGACGGAATCCTCCAAAACCCAAACACACATGCAGAAACGTACACATACCCCTCTGCCTAATATTCTAACAACTTCTGTCAGAATGGGAGAAGAGAGGAGAAGGTTTGGATTCCTTTAAATGAATGAGAACTGTATGGCATTCCTATTTGTTTGTTGATTTGGATCCCCATGTGCTTTTGTAGAAGCAGCAGCTTCTACAACTTCCTGGGGTCCACAAAAAAAACAGAAAACATAACAAGTAACAAAACACTGTTACAATACTAGACAAGGACAGTCACAAAATAAAATGATGTACGAACAATACAACTAAAAAATAATACAAACATTACAAACAAAAATGTGTTTGTGTGTCCCCTCACAGTCCCTGCCGTTCCATGAGTTGTTTTTTAGTTAATTAACTAATCATTTTATTTGCCTGAGTAATTTCTGTTTGCTTGAGTAATAGGAGATGGAAGGGAATTCCATGCTGCACTTGACCATTTTACCGGACAGTAATCGAGATGGGACAAGACCAGAGCCTGAACAACTAGTGCAGTTGATTTTGTGTTCTGTCAGGGAGCTCTGAATGGAGTGAAGAGGAGTAAATCCTGGGAGTTAGTTAGGGAGCTCTGAATGGAGAGGAGAGGAGTGAAGAGGAGGACATCCTGGGAGTTAGTTAGGGAGCTCTGAATGGAGAGGAGAGGAGGACATCCTGGGAGTTAGTTAGGGAGCTCTGAATGGAGAGGAGAGGAGTGAAGAGGACATCCTGGGAGTTAGTTGGGGAGCTCTGAATGGAGAGGAGAGGAGGACATCCTGGGAGTTAGTTAGGGAGCTCTGAATGGAGAGGAGAGGAGGACATCCTGGGAGTTAGTTAGGGAGCTCTGAATGGAGAGGAGAGGAGAAGAGGACATCCTGGGAGTTAGTTGGGGAGCTCTGAATGGAGAGGAGAGGAGGACATCCTGGGAGTTAGTTAGGGAGCTCTGAATGGAGAGGAGAGGAGGACATCCTGGGAGTTAGTTAGGGAGCTCTGAATGGAGGAGAGGAGTGAAGAGGAGGACATCCTGGGAGTTAGTTCGGGAGCTCTGAATGGAGAGGAGAGGAGGACATCCTGGGAGTTAGTTAGGGAGCTCTGAATGGAGAGGAGAGGAGGACATCCTGGGAGTTAGTTAGGGAGCTCTGAATGGAGAGGAGAGGAGTGAAGAGGACATCCTGGGAGTTAGTTGGGGAGCTCTGAATGGAGAGGAGAGGAGGACATCCTGGGAGTTAGTTAGGGAGCTCTGAATGGAGAGGAGAGGAGGACATCCTGGGAGTTAGTTAGGGAGCTCTGAATGGAGAGGAGAGGAGGACATCCTGGGAGTTAGTTAGGGCTCTGAATGGAGAGGAGAGGAGTGAAGAGGAGGACATCCTGGGAGTTAGTTAGGGAGCTCTGAATGGAGAGGAGAGGAGGACATCCTGGGAGTTAGTTAGGGAGCTCTGAATGGAGAGGAGAGGAGGACATCTTGGGAGTTAGTTAGGGAGCTCTGAATGGAGAGGAGAGGAGGACATCTTGGGAGTTAGTTAGGGAGCTCTGAATGGAGAGGAGAGGAGTGAAGAGGAGTAAATCCTGGGAGTTAGTTGGGGAGCTCTGAATGGAGAGGAGAGGAGTGAAGAGGAGGACATCCTGGGAGTTAGTTGGGGAGCTCTGAATGGAGAGGAGAGGAGGACATCTTGGGAGTTAGTTAGGGAGCTCTGAATGGAGAGGAGAGGAGGACATCTTGGGGAAGTGTTCTGATGACAGGCACAGCTACACAGACAAGAGTACGGAGCAACACTACTTATTACCACATTCCCTCATGAATCGTTATTCAAACGGAAACACACACCATAATCTACAGATTGCAACACACTCGTAATTGACATGGATGTTGCCTGCAGTTATGGAAAATGTCTCAATTTGCCTTGGAGGTTGCATTGAGTCGTGAAATTAAACTCCACAAAATGAATGAATGTGGAATTATCTGGATACACTAATCAGTGGCAACCCGTCAGTTTTTTTTTGCATGTTATTTTTGCATTAATAGCAAATCAAATGAATGGAGAGGATAGGAGGACATCCTGGGAGTTCAAAGTGCTGTACAGGAGCCTAAAACCCCAAACAGCAAGCAATGGAGTAGAAGACGGTGGCTAGGAAAAACTCCCTAGAAAAGCCAAAACCTAGGAAGAAACCTGGGAACCAGGTTAGTTGGAGTCCTCTTCTGGAATGGAGAGATTATAACAGAACATGGCCAAGATGTTCAAATGTTCATAAATCCAGCATGGGAGTTAGTTAGGCAGAACAGTTGAATGGAGAGGAGGTGGACTGGGGACAGCAAGGAGTCATCATGTCAAGTATCCTGGGAGCATGGTCTAGGGCTCAGGTCTGAATGGAGCAGGCCAGGTGGACTGGGGACAGCAAGGAGTCATCATGTCAGGTAGTCCTGGGGCATGGTCCTAGGGCTCAGGTCCTCCGAGAGAGAGAAGGAGAGAATTAGAGGACTTAGATTCACAGGACACCGAATTGGACAGGAGAAGTACTGATATAACAAACTGAGCCCCCGACATAAACTACTGGAGCATAAATACTGGGAGCTGAGACAGGAGGGGTCTGAATGGACTGTGGCCCCAGAGGACACCCCCGGACAGGGCCAAACAGGAAGGATATACCCCACCCACTTTGCCAAAGCACAGCCCCCACACCACTGGAGGGGACCACCAACTTACCATCCTGAGACAAAGCTGAGTATAGCCCGCAAAGATCTCCGCCACGGCACAATGGGGGGGCGCCAACCCAGACAGGATGACCACATCAGTGAATCAACCCACTCAGGTGACGCACCCCCTCCAGGGACGGAGAGAGAGCAAGCCAGTGACTCAGCCCCTGGGAATAGGGTTAGAGGCAGAGAATCCCAGTGGAATGGAGAACCGGCCAGGCAGAGACATCCTGGGAGTTAGTTCACCTTCCCACTCCTGGGGAGCTCAATGAATGGACCCACTGAAGAGATGAGTCATCCTAAAGACTTAAAGGTTGAGACCGAGTTTGTCTCTGACATGGGTAGGCAGACCATCCTGGGAGTTAGTAGGAGAAAGCCCTGCCTCCAGCTCTTTGCTTAGAAATCTAGGGACAATTAGGAGGCCATCCTTGTGACCGTAGCGTACGTGTAGGAGCTCTGACCAAATCAGAGAGATAGGTAGGAGCAAGTCCATGCAATGCTTTGTAGGTTAGCAGTAAAACCTTGAAATCAGCCCTTGCTTTGACAGAAAGCCAGTGTAGGGAGGCTAGCACTGGATGGTAATATGATCAAATTTTTGGTTCTAGTCAGGATTCTAGTTAGCCGGAGCACTAACTGAAGTTTATTTGGAGAGGAAAGAGAGCATTGCAGACATCCTGTGGAGTTAGTGCATCATTTTTGGGAAAGTTTCTGAATTTTGAATGGTAGATGGAAAAAAGCTGTCCTTGAAATGGTCTTGATATGTTCTTCAAAGGAGAGATCATCCTGGGAGTTAGTTTTATTTGAGATGACTGTACAACCATTAAGAATGTCAGATTCAACAGAAGATCTCTTTGTTTCTTGGGACCTAGAACAAGCATCTCTGTTTTATCCGAGTTTAAAAGTAGAAAGTTTGGCCATCCACTTCCTTATGTCTGAAACACATGCTTCTAGCGAGGGCAATTTGGGGCTTCACCATGTTTCATTGAAATGTACAGCTGTGTATCATGGAGCAGTGAAAGTTAACATTATGGAATAACATCCCCAAGGGTAAAAGTTAGTTGGGGAGCTCTGAATGGAACCTTGAGGGAATTGATTTGTCAGAGGACAAACCATCCACAGGACAAACATCTTTCCGACAGATAAGATCTAAACCAGGCCAGAACTTGTCCGTTAGACCAATTTGGGAGCTCTGAATGGAGAGGAGAGGAGGACAGATCCTCGGGAGTCATTTACCACCTTCACAAGTGAGTCTCAGTGCTATGATGGGGTCTAAAACCAGACTGAAGCATTTCATATACATTGTTTGTCTTCAGGAAGGCAGTGAGTTGCTGAGCAACAGCCTTTTCTAAGATTTTTGAGAGGAATGGAAGATTCGATATAGGCCGATAGTTTTTTATATTTTCTGGGAGGTTTGGCTTTTTCAAGAGAGGCTTTATTACTGCCACTTTTAGTGAGTTTGGACATCCTGGGGAGTTATGTTCAACATAGGAGCCTGAAGCTCTTTGGAGTTGGAATAGGGTCCAGTAAGCAGCTTGAAGGTTTAGAGGCCATGATTATTTTCATCATTGTGTCAAGAGATATAGTACTAAAACACTTGGTCTCTCTTGATCCTAGGCTCAGAGTTGTGCAGACTCAGGACAACTGAGCTTTGAAGGAATACGCAGATTTAAAGAGGAGTCTGTAACTAATAATCATAATTTTTTCCTGGGAGTTCATGAATTTATCACTGCTAAAGTGAAAGTCATCCTCTCTTGGGGAATGGCTTTTTAGTTAGCTTTGGATCCTGGTATCAAAAAGGAATTTTGGATTGTTCTTATTGTCCTCAATTAAGTTAGAAAAATAGGATGATCGAGTTAGTTAAGGGCTCTTCGGTACTGCACGGTACTGGCTAGACGGAAGACTTCCAGTTTGGTGGACATCGTTCCAATTTTGGGAGTTGTCAGAGGGATTTTCTGAATACCAGGGAGAGTTTCTTATGAGAAATGGAGGGGTGCATCATCTGGGTATTGCGCAAGGTGAGTTCCTCAGTTAGGTGGGATTTTGTCCTCTGGTGTGGGGAGACAGAGGAATCTGGAAGGAGGAATCTTTGTGTTGTTGAATTTATAGGACTTTTGATGCTCTGAATGGAGAGGACGTAATAAAATGGTGGACATCCTGGATTATGAGGAAAAACATTAAGATCCACAACATTTATTCCATGGGACAAAACTAGGTCCAGCGTATGACTGTGACAGTGAGTGGGTCCAGAGACATGTTGGACAAAACCCACTGGGAGTTAGTTGGAGGGGCTCTGACTTTTCCATGGAATATTAAAGTCACCAAAGATTAGAATATTATCTGCTATGACTACAAGTTAGTTCAGGGGAACTCAGTGAGGAATGTATATGACCCAGGAGGCCTGTAAACAGTAGCTATAAAAAGTGATTGAGTAGGCTGCATAGATTTCATGACTAGAAGGAGGACATTTTGTAAATTGAGTTAGTTAGGGAGCTCTGCGGGATGGAGAGGATATGGTCACTAGTGAGGAGGGACATCATTTAACACAGTAAATTCATCAGTTAAGCCATGTTTCAGTCAGGCCAATCACATCAAGATTATGATCAGTGATTAGTTCATTGACTATAATTGCCTTTGAAGTAAGGGATCTAACATTAAGTAGATTTTGAGATGGAGGATCATGATCTCTTTCAATAATGACAGGAATGGAGTTAGTGAGATTTAGGGAGCTCATGAATGGAGAGGACACGGTCTCAATGGTGATAGCTGAGGACATCTATGCTGGGAGTTAGTTAGGGAGCTCTATTTCAATGGAGCTAGAGGAGTTAGAGCCCTGTCTATGTTGGTAGATAAGGAGCACCCATCCAGCTTGGATTAGTTCACTCCTCAGGGAGGCTTGGTCCTGAATGGGGTGAGTCCCAAAAGAGAGGCCAGAGGAGGACATCCTCGGAGGGGGAGTTTTAGTTAGTTGTGGACTCTGCTGAGAGCTCATCACTCCCCCTAACTGGGAGGGCCAGAGAGGAGGACATCTTTCTAGCTGGCAGAAGTTAGCTTGGTGATCTCTGACTGTTTCATCCTAAATCGTTGGTGCCGACGTGGATAACAATATCTCTATACTCTCTACACTCGCCAGTTTTAGCTTTAGGCACCATCTTCAGATTAGCCTTAACGTCGGTAGCCCTGCCCCCGGTAAACAGTGATGATCGCTGGATGATTCGTTTTAAGTCTAATACTGCGGGTAATGGAGTCGCCAATGACTAGAGTTTTCAATTTGTCAGAGCTAATGGTGGGAAGCTTGCGTTCAGACCCCGTAACACAGTATAGACCAGAGAAGGCTCGGCCTCTGACTCCGACTCGCTACTTATGGGGAAAACGGTTGAAAGTTTCTGTCGGCTGAACAGCGACACCGGTTGAAGCGTTCCTACAGCATTTCCTTCCAGAAACCGTGAGAAAGTTGTCCGGCTGCGGGGACTGTGCCAGGGGATTTATACTACTATCTGTACTTGCTGGTGGCACAACGCTGTTTCATCCTTTCCTACACTGAAATTACCCTTGCCTAACGATTGCGTCTGAAGCCGGGCTTGTAGCACAGCTATCCTCGCCTGCAGTTATGCAAAAATGCATCATGTTAATGTTACTACTTGGAGGTTGGATTGAGTCGTGTCCAGATAAACTCCAAAAAATGAATGAATGTGGAATTATCTGGATTACACTAATCAGTGGTAAAAACCGTAAAATTGTTTTTTGCATGTTATTTTTGCATTAATACTTGTCACATATCAGTTTGCAAACAATGTAAAAACTATTTGTTTTTATAAATAAAGCTGCATACAAACAGGGTCTGTTTTTTTGCTTTCTTGAGTAATGCAGCTCCTAAACGCAGGTGTTTCAGCTCAGTGCTTTCTGTGGTGGTGGGGCAGCCAGCGGAAAATACAGAGAGTAGGGATTGGTAACGTTCTCTAGTTTTGTGTTCTTTCACTCATGGGGACAGTACGTCACTGCCAAATCTAAGGGTAGAGCTGTCACGAATCCCGCTTCCTGAGTCTGTGTTTCCCTGTGTTTCTGTCCTGGAGTGTGTTTCCGGTGTCCTGGAACGCACCCTGTCTGGTTGCCGGGCGAATTAGCTTGTTGGGAGATCGATGTTCACCCGCACCTGTATCCCATCAGTAATCTGCACACCTGTCCTGATCATCACCTCTCCCCTTCAAAGGCACTGACCTGATATCCATTCCCTGCCGGATCGTTAGCCATGAACACCATTGACCCGGAACCCATACTCCATCCCTGTCTGCTCGTCGCCAGTGTGTTGTTATCCATTGGATCTGCCTATCCACTCCCATCAACCCACCTCCGCTGCCCGCTCCTCCACCCGGAACTATCTACCTCCACGTTCTCATTGATTAATAAATACTCACCATCTTTATACTCACCTTGTCCTGGTCTGCTTCTGGGTCCAATTTTGGTAAACCCTGACAAGAGCTCGAAAATTGAAGCCCCTTGTGTGCTGCCATAGAGTTACATTAGACATGCCCATCCAAGAAGGCTCAAGGTCATTGACCACAGATAAAATTACATCCAATCATGTTATATCTATAGTAGCTTTGATTGGACTGTCAACATACACTACCGTTCAAAAGTTTGGGGTCACTTAGAAATGGCCTGGTTTTTGAAAGAAAAGCAAATGTTTTGTCCATTAAAATAACATCAAATTTATCAGAAATACAGTGTAGACATTGTTAATGTAAATGACTATTGTAGCTGGAAACAGACGCACAGAGGCCCATTATCAGCAACCAATGTGTTCCAATGGCATGTTGTGTTAGCTAATCCAAGTTCATCATTTTAAAAGGCTAATTGATCATTAGAAAACCATTTTGCAATTATGTTAGTACAGCTGAAAACTGTTGTTCTGATTAAAGAAGCAATAAAATATACTTTTTTTTTTGACTAGTTGAGTATCTGGAGCATCAACATTTGTGGGTTTGATTAGAGGCTCAAAATAGACAAAGGACTTTCTTCTGAAACTCGTCAGTCTATTCTTGTTCTGAGAAATTAAGGCTATTTCATGTGAGAAATGTAAAAAAAAATGAAGATCTGGTACAGTGCTGTGTACTACTGTCAATCCAGCATGCCTTCTGCCGCTTCAAAACAAATGGACACTCAGAACTGGGAAATCTCAGACTTCAGTTAGTTCAAGACAACTGGGAACTACAAAAATAATGAGCTCTGACTGGGAAAGCAAGATTTGAACTGTCATCCAACTCAGAATTCCAAGTCGGGAACTCTGACCTCATTCTAGAGCTCCAACCTGAAGATCACTAACGTCATGATTCAAACTTGTTTCCCCCCCCCCCCGAGTTCCCAGTTGTCTTGAAAGCACCATAACCCAAAGAATGGCAGACTTTCATCACAAAGTTTGATGACAAAATTTGCCCACGAAGGACTGCCACGCCACCTTCCTGTTCAAGTGAGCACAGAACAAGTGGCCCATGTGCCTCGCCCTAATAATTGTGGATATAATTTAGCTTACTGTTCTGACTTGGTGCAGCTTATAGCCTGTTTTAGAGAAATGGCATTATTGAATATTGTAAGAGCTTTCATTGTCTGCTTATATAGATAGATCCTACGGTTCTGACTTGGGGTACAGGGAGAACACTGTAAGAATGGCCCATGTTCTGAATTCCATCGCTGTACATTTCAAAAGTGCTGAACAAATAGTTATATTGACTACGTCCGTCCTAGCTCACTCATTAATGTCTTAATCAAAATTATGGATTGCCTCTTATCCGCTTGTTGTCCCCTTATGCCATAGTCTGTACATCTCAACTGTCAGTAGAAACCACATTTATAAGCAAGTCAGCCATAACAGCTATGTTTTTTAAAGGCAGAAAATGAGGCTGAATTAACTGTTACGCTGCCAGACAAGGCTCCTCTGATAGCCAGGTGTAAAAATGATAAGGTGTTGGAACTGCTGTTGGGACTCTGTTTTTTGTTGAGTTGTGTAGTGGTTTTGCTGACATGCATCACTCTTTTTTTGGGGGGGGGGTTGAAGGTACACCTCCAATTGACTCAAATGATGTCAATAAGGCTATCAGAAGCTTCCAAAGCCATGACATACTTTTCTAGAATTTTCCAAGCTGTTTAAAGGCACAGTCAATTTAGTGTATGTTAACTTCTGACCCACTGGAATTGTCATATAGTGAATTATATAAGTGAAATAATCTGTCTATAAACAATTGTTGGAAAAATTACTTGTCATGCACAAAGTAGATGTCCTAACCTACTTGCCAAAAACTATATATTGTTAACAAGAAATTTGTGGAGTGGTTGAAAAACAAGTTTTAATGACTCCATCCTAAGTGCATGTAAACCCCAGAAAGTAGGATTGCAACTGGAAAGTAAGTGTATGTAATCAACTTCCCAGTCTCTTATCCACAGAGACGTTTTCAAAGACATCCTTAGTTAAACACACCTAACTCCTCAGTTATTTTTCAAGAACACTCATCCGTTTGTCCAAGAGCAGATACTGTATACGGTGCTGCGGTCAGATAAGTGACAGTAAATATAGACGATGTTCTCATTCGGGAGTTGAATTCGCCCAAGTTGTTCCCAGGCACTGATCTAATGTCAATGTAGAGTTTCCGCTGACCTGAATTTGTGGGAGTTTAAGCTGGTCCTAGATCTGTGCAAAATGTGCGTAAGTGCTGGATATGTAGCCGAGGGAGGGGTCGGGCAACGCACTAAAGGAGGGAGGGAAGTAGGAGAGAGAAGGGGGACTAGGGCAGGGGAGCATAGTCATTCCAATTCTGCTGCGCTTGAAACTCCAGCTACCTTCTTTTCAGCTTTGCTTCGCATTAACTTTACTAAATTACTAAAAGCGTAAACTATTTCTCGGAAACTGTAGCTATTTGAACTTCGGGAAGAACTACAGCAGGCTCACAGATCCTCCTCGGAGTGTCTTGGCACATTTACAAGAATTATAAAGTGAATAGCAGGCTGCTTTTGGACATCGTTGAAATCAATATAAGTGCTATCAATCAGAGGACTATAGTATCGATGTTGAGGTGAAGACGGGTTGGAGATACTGTCTCACATCCCGCTATAGCCTAACTATGGGTCGATAGTATGGACTTACCCGACTCTGGAGAGGGACAGTGCATCACGGCTGATCGGAATTTACTTCTCCGCTATTCGTGTGGAATAAAAGTTCATTAACAAACGGGAGGATTATTTACGAGTTTTCATTTAAAAGTTAGTTTTTGTTGTTTCGTGTGGAGGGATGGCGGAACCAGTTATATTTCTTTTCCTGTGGGTGTTGACTTGGTTCGGGGAAATTCGGGGTGCTTCGTACCCGCAGCGGTATAATCTCTACTCCGGACAGACCCAGGCGCTGCCACAGAACGGCGTCCGGGCGGCAAGCAGACACAGGTATTAAACAAACACACAACTCACTCACTCTGATGTCAAACGGTATACCAAACAGCTGGGAGAAGCTGATGCATTGAATATGTCAAAGCTGATTACTCAGCGAAGGATCCCAACTTGGTGAAAGGAGCAGGCGTGGGTCTCATTTGGAGTGCAGGTGTAACACGATAAAGGAAATCGGTGTTAAAAAAAAGTTTGTGTTTAAATGACCCCAAACCGTTATTTCTCTAAGAAACTGGGCTATTATATGTTTTGCTGCAAAGGTGCTCCTTTCTTTTCTCTCCCATGTTGTCTAAACTATGAACAGCAAAGAGAGTCCGCTGGAGTAGTCTCTGTCCCTCTGTCTTTCTCTCTCAATTCAAGGGGCTTTATTGTCCTGGGAAACATGTTTACATTGCCAAAGCAAGTTACATTTATAATAAAACAAAAGTGAAAGAAACAATGAAAAATTAACAGTGAACATTACACTCTCAAAAGTTCCAAAAGACTAAAGACATTTCAAATGTCATTATGTCTATATACATTGTTGTAATGACGTGCACATAGTTAAAGTACAAAATGGAAAATAAATAAATGTAAAAATAGGTTTTTATTTACAATGGTGTTTGTTCTTCACTGGTTGCCCTTTTCTTGTGGCAACAGGTCACTCATCTTGCTACTGTGATGTCACACTGTGGTATTTCACACTATATATATATATATCACGTTTGGATTTGTTTTCGAATTCTTTGTGGGTCTGTGGAATCTAATGGAAATATGTGTCTCTATGGCCATACATTTGGCAGGAGGTTAGGAAATGCAGCTCAGTTTCCACCTCATGTTGTAGGCAATGTGCACAATGCCCGTTTTCTCTTTAGAGACAGATCTGTCTACGGCGGCCTTTCTCAATAGCAAGGCTTTGCTCACTGAGTCAGTACATAGTCAAAGTTTCCTTAATTTTCTGTCAGTCTCAGCTTGGCAACTGTGTTATTACCTCCCCTTACCACCAGGGGATGGCCTGTCAGGAAGTCCAGGATCCAGTTGCAGAGGGAGGTGTTTAGTCCCAAGGTCCTTAGCTTAGTGATGAGCTTGGAGGACACTATGGTGTTGAGCTGTAGTCACTGAATAGCATTCTCACTTAGGTGTTCCTTTTGTCCAGGTGGGAAAGGGCAGTGTGGAGTTCATTAGAAATTGCATGATCTGTTGGGGAGGTATGCAAATTGGAGTGGGTCTAGGGTTTCTGGGATAATGGTGGTGCTGTGAGCTATGACCAGCCTTTCAAAGCACTTCATGACTACAGACGTGAGTGCTATGGGTCAGTAGTCTTTTAGGAAGCTTACCTTGGTGTTCTTGGGTACATGGACTATAGTGGTCTGCTTGAAAGTTGTTGGTATTACAAACTCCGGTCAGGGAGAGGTTAAAAATGTCAGTGAAGACACTTGCCAGTTGGTCTGCACATGCTTGGAGCACACGTCCTGGTAATCCATCTGGCCCTGCGGCCTTGTGAATGTTGACCTGCTTAAAGGTCTTACTCACATCGGTTACGGAGAGCTTGCATGATTCAGTGTTTGCCTCAAAGTGCGCATAGAAGTTAATTAGCTCATCTGGTAGGCTCGTGTCACTGGGCAGCTCACGGCTGTGCTTCCCTTTATAGTCCATAATAGTTTGCAAGCCCTGTGTTGTAGCATTCAATCTTAATCCCATATTGGGGAGACAGGGTAGCCTAGTGGTTAGAGCGTTAGACTAGTAACCTGAAGGTTGCAAGTTCAAACCCCTGAGCTGACAAGGTATATCTGTCATTCTGCCCCTGAACAGGCAGTTAACCCACTGTTCCTAGGCCGTCATAGAAAATAAGAATTTGTTCTTAACTGACTTGCCTGGTTAAATAAAGGTTAAAAAAAAATTGACAATTTGCCTGTTTGATGGTTCGTCGGAGGGCATTGCGGGATTTCTTAAAAGTGTCTGAGTTAGAGTCACACTCCTTAAAAGCAGCAGCTCTGCCCTTTAGCTCAGTGCAGATGTTGTCTGTAATCCATGGATTCTTGTTGGGGTATTTATGTATGTACGGGGATGATGTCATCGATGCACTTATTGATGAACCAGTGACTGATGTGGTGTACTCCTCAATGACATCGGGAGACTCCCGGAACATATTCCAGTCTGTGCTGCAAAACAGTCCTGTAGTTTAGCATCTGCTAATCTGTTTGCATCTGTTAGCTCGTTGAAGGCTATTCTCACTGAGTCTGTACACTGAGTCTGTACATACTCAGTTTTCCTTAAGTTTGGGTCAGTCAGAGTGGTCAGGAATTCTGCCACGTTGCCTGTGTGTCTGTCTGTCTCTGTCTCTGTCTGTCTGTCTGTCTGTCTGTCTGTCTGCCTGTGTGTCTGTTGGTCTTGTCTGCCTGTCTGTCTGTCTAACTTGCTGAGAGTGAGACTAAATGTAACACAGATGAGCAGTCCTTCCCTCATCCAAATGTTCCATGAAAACAGCGTCTCCCCTCCCACTCACTGAGGGGGCTTACAGGAGCTCTAGGGAGGAATCATAGTGTCTAGTAACACCAGTGAATCACACACACACACACATCCTCTCTTTTGCTGTCCCCACTCCCTCTCCCGCTCTCTTTATCCCTTTCTCTCTCCATCCCTTTCAATTTAAGGGCTTTATTGGCATGGGAAACATATGTTAACATTGCCAAAGCAAGTAAACTATATATTTAACAAAAGGGATGGAGAGGGAGAGTGAAAGGGGTCTCACTAGCACCCACCCACGTACGCACGCACGCACACACACATCCACGCACGCACACATCCCCGCACACACCCACACATCCCCGCACACACCCACACATCCAAGCACGCACGCACACATCCACGCACACACACATCCATCCACGCACGCACACACACACACACAGATATGTCTAGGTTATTGCCAGTTTATTGTTGGGCGTGGTGAAGCGTAAGGAAGAGAAGGGAGTTCCTCCCAGCCATGACCTACTGTAGGGGGTTCCCCCGTCATCAGTAGGGGTTCCCCCGTCATCAGTAGTGGTTCTCCCGTCATCAGTAGGGGTTCCCCCGTCATCAGTAGGGGTTCTCCCGTCATCTGTAGGGGTTCTCCCGTCATCTGTAGGGTTCTCCCGTCATCTGTAGGGGTTCTCCCGTCATCAGTAGTGGTTCTGTATAACAAAGAGTTCAAACAGGTTAAAAATCCCTAGTGACCAGACTCGGCTTACTGCACCCTAAACAGGTTAAAAAGCCCTAGTGACCAGACTCTGCTTACTGCACCCCAAACAGGTTAAAAAGCCCTAGTGACCAGACTCTGCTTACTACACCCTAAACATGTTAAAAAGCCCTAGTGACCAGACTCGGCTTACTGCACCACAAACAGGTTAAAAAGCCCTAGTGACCAGACTCGGCTTACTGCACCCCAAACCGTCTAGAAAGTCCTGGCTCCCAGACTCAGTGTTTCTCAACACCAGCCCCGGACAAAGCACAACTGATTCAACATATCAATTAATCATCCAGTCCTCAATGACTTGAATCAGGTAATTTTGTCCGGATCTACAACAAAACAATGTGTGCTGTTGGCGTACTGGAGGACTGCAGCTGGGAAACACTGCCCTATCACTACAATAACACACAAGCCCATACTAAATGTGTATTAACTATATGGTACATAGCTCACTTTGATTTGCTTGGGAATTGAATGTAGGGTCGTTCCACCGATTCGGTGCCTCTTGAGAAGTGTAACTCATTTTAACATTCGGTCATAAAGAGCACATGTTCAACTTCATTAAAAAAACATTTTACCATCTCAAGAGGTTAAAGAAAAACCTATTACGTGACAAATAAAGTAACAGAGTTGACTGTAACAGGGTTGACGATTTTAAATCAGCCATAAATCCGCTCGTGAAAGGAGGAATGGAAGCTTGGTATTCAACACCATAGTCCCCTCCAAGCTCATCGCCTACCTAGGGACCCTGGGACTGAATCTCTCACTCTGCAACTGGATCCTGGACTTCCTGACGGATCGGCCTAAGGTGGTGAGGGTAGGCAACAACGCCACACTGACCCTCAACATCCTGTGCTCCTTGTTAACCCACGATGCGCATGGCCGCACAACTCCAACACCATCATCGATGGTGGACTTAGCAGTGTGGTGCCAGGACAACAACCTCCCCCTCAACGTCACAAAGACCAAGGAGCTGATCGTAGACTATAGGAGAAAGAGAGGAGAGCATGCCCCCATCCACATCAATGGGGCTGTTGTGGAGCGGGTCGAGAGCTTCAAGCTCCGTGGCATCCACATCACTAAGGACTTAACATGGTCCACACACTATATACCAGCACAGTCATGAAGAGGGCATGGCTGTGCCTGCCCCCCCCCCCCCCTCAGGGGCTGAAAATAATTAGCATGGGTCCCCAGATCCTCATTAAGTTCTACAGCTGCACCATCGAGAGCATCTTGACTGGCTGCATCACCGCTTGGTATGGCAATTGCACCGCCCTTGAATGCAAAGCACTATAAAGGGTGATTCAGACAGCCCAGTACATCACTGGGACTAAGATCCCTGCCATCCAGGATCTCTATGTCAGGGAAGAGCCTGGAAAAATGTCAAAGACTCCAGCCACGCAAGCCATAGACTGGTCACTCGGCTACTGTCCGGCAAAAGGTACCGATGCATTGGCTCTCGGATCAACAGGCACCGAGACACTTCTACCCCCGAGCCAGACTTCTATATAGTCAATTAAATCCTCTTAAGGATCGGCCCTTTAAAAACCTAAAATTGCCTAAAATTACATACCCAAATCTAACTGCCTGTAGCTCAGGCCCTGAAGCCTGTATTTTCTTGATCTCATTTGAAAGGAAACACTTTGAAGTTTGTGGAAATGTGAAAGGAATGTAGGAGAATATAACACAGTAGATCTGGTAAGAGATAATACAAAGAAAAAAACAATTTTTTTTCAATTGTTTTTGTACCATCTTTGAAATGCAAGAGAGCGGCCATAATGTATTATTCGAGCACAGGTGCAATTTAGATTTTGGCCACTAGATGGCAGAAGTGTATGTGCAAAGTTTTAGACTGATCCAACAAATTATTCCATTTCTGTTCAAAATGTTGTATCAAGACTGCCCAAATGTGCCTAATTTGTTTATTAAAATAACTTTGCACTCTCTTCAAACAATTGCATGGTATTATTTCACTGTAATAGCTACTGTAAATTGGACAGTGCAGTTAGATTAACAAGAATTTAAGCTTTCTGCCAATATCAGATACGTCTATGTCCTGGGAAATGTTCTTGTTATACATACAACCTCATGTCTACCTCAAGTACATTGCACTCTGCAAATTGATCTGGTACTAGTACTCCCTGTACATAGCTCCACATTGATCTGGTACCTCCTGTACATAGCTCCACATTGATCTGGTACTCCCTGTACATAGCTCCACATTGATCTGGTACTGGTACCTCCTGTACATAGCTCCACATTGATCTGGTACTTCCTGTACTTAGCTCCACATTGATCTGGTACCTCCTGTACATAGCTCCACATTGATCTGGTACCTCCTGTACATAGCTCCACATTGATCTGGTACCTCCTGTACATAGCTCCACATTGATCTGGTACCTCCTGTACATAGCTCCACATTGATCTGGTGCCTCCTGTACATAGCTCCACATTGATCTGGTGCCTCCTGTACATAGCTCCACATTGATCTGGTACTGGTACCTCCTGTACATAGCTCCACATTGATCTGGTACCTCCTGTACATAGCTCCACATTGATCTGGTACCTCCTGTACATAGCTCCACATTGATCTGGTACCTCCTGTACATAGCTCCACATTGATCTGGTACTGGTACTTCCTTTTATATTCAGTACCTCCATCCTTGTGTATTTAATTGTTTTCCTCTTGTGTTACATTTTCATTTATTATCTTTTTTTACTGTGCATCCCTTATGCCATAGTCTGTAAATCTCAACTGTCAGTAGAAACCACATTTTTAAGCAAGTCAGACATATCAGCTATGCTTTTTTTAAATGCAGTAAATGAGGCTGAATGAACTGTTTCGCTGCCAGACAAGGCTCCTCTGAAAGCCAGGTCTAACAGTGGTAAGGTTTTGGAACTGCCGTTGGGACTCTGCTGTTTTTTGTTGAGTTGTCTAATGGCTTTATTGGCATGCATCACTCTTTTTTTTGTGTGTGTGGGGGGGGGGTAACTGGAATGGTAATGAATAGTCTAACATATGCATGAATGAATGGATTTTAGAGAATAGGCTACACTTTTTTTATCTGGATATAACCAAAAATACTTATATTGCTTGCTTCATATATGGCAGCCAAAAGGTTCTATATAGAACCTTTTTGTCAGGTTCTTTGATCAGAACCCCAGAGGTCTGTCTCCACTGAACCAAAATTGGTTCCATATAGAACCCTTGGGTTCGATTATAGAGTTCTATGTTGAACCAATTTTGGTTCTGTTATAGAACCTTTAGGGCTGCCATATATGAAGCAGGCATTTAACCCTTTTTGGTTCTATCCAGAAAGGTTTTGTCTAAGAGTGAATCAGAAACTTAAGAGGTATATAAATGTAAATATTTGGAAGTCCGTATTATTCTGTCCTCTATAATGATTTAGGCCTAGTGGTCTATGCTACTTGTTTATGGATTATATTTTATTTTTTTAGGAATTTGATTTTAACCTCTTATCATGGAACCTAATGGTCCTTCAGATGAGGACATACAGTTGAAGTCGGAAGGTTACATACACCTTAGCCAAATACATTTAAACTCAGTTTTTCACAATTCCTGACATTTAATCCTAGTAAATAATCCCTGTTTTAGGTCAGTTCGGATCACCACTTTATTTTAAGAGTGTGAAATGTCAGAATAATAGTTGAGTGATTTTTATTTCAGCTTTTATTTCATTCATCACATTCCCAGTGGGTCAGAAGTTTACATACACTCAATTAGTATTTGGTAGCATTGCCTTTAAATTGTTTAACTTGAGTCAAACGCTACAGGAACCCTTCAACAAGCTTCCCACAACAAGTTGGGTTAATTTTGGCCCGTTCTTCCTGACAGAGCTGGTGTAACTGAATCAGGTTTGTAGGCCTCCTTGCTCACACGCTTTTTCAGTTCTGCCCACGCATTTTCTATAGGAATAGTGACCGGGTGGCCTACAATAATATAAAATTAATAATAGTAATAATAATCGCCATTTAGCAGATGCTTTCATCCAAAGCAACTTACTGTCATGCGTGCATATACATTTTACGTAAGGGTGGTCCCAATAATCAAGCCAAAAACTCTGGCGTCGCTACCACAGCCGACGGGGGAACTCCCTACAGACGACGGGGGAACTCCCTACAGACGACGGGGGAACTCCTACAGCCGACGGGGGAACTCCCTACAGACGACGGGGGAACTCCTACAGACGACGGGGGAACTCCTACAGACGACGGGGGAACTCCCTACAGTCGACGGGGAACTCCCTACAGTCGACGGGGAACTCCCTACAGACGACGGGGGAACTCCCTACAGACGACGGGGGAACTCCCTACAGACGACGGGGGAACTCCCTACAGACGACGGGGGAACTCCCTACAGACGACGGGGAACTCCCTACAGACGACGGGGAACTCCCTACAGACGACGGGGAACTCCCTACAGACGACGGGGAACTCCTACAGACGACGGGGGAACTCCCTACAGACGACGGGGGAACTCCCTACAGACGACGGGGGAACTCCCTACAGACGACGGGGGAACTCCCTACAGACGACGGGGGAACTCCCTACAGACGACGGGGGAACTCCTACAGACGACGGGGGAACTCCTACAGACGACGGGGGAACTCCTACAGACTTTTTAAGGAGATTTATTTATCCCGCTGTGCTACATGTTGTTTTTCTGTCTTCTGAATGACTGACTAGTCGATGGGGTTTGACACGTGATGCATGCATCAAATATGTATTTTAAAGGAAAGCCAGAAACCATAATCACATTTATCAAAGAATGCAGCGCTCGCATGGAATGGGGATTTTTATACTCGGGGCCTCTGAAAGAGGAACTTCTCAATGCCCTCTGCTCAACTCTCATGCTCTGCTCTGCCAAAATATTTTTGCTATCAAAACAGCTTTCTTCTCAACTGTGTGTGCATTCATCTTTTGATAATGATGAAGTCTTGTAACTCTCACAGAGGGTTTTATTTTCTGTCCACTTTACAAACTGTAAATGAACACTTAACATTCCCCAAGAACTGAAGTGTTTTTCCAAAAATATCAATCAATGCACTAAGATTACGTACTTTGAAGAAATAACAAAATAATTAATTTAAAATGCTGTGAACTGGGATGAGGTATGAATAACACCAGTCCAGATCCTACCCTGCTGATGACAGGGTTCTAAATGTTACTAATGGACAGACACAGTGGCTTGAGGGCCTGGTTACTAATGGTCAGACACAGTGGCTTGAGGGCCTGGTTACTAATGGTCAGACACAGTGGCTTGAGGGCCTGGTTACTAATGGTCAGACACAGTGGCTTGAGGGCCTGGTTACTAATGGTCAGACACAGTGGCTTGAGGGCCTGGTTACTAATGGTCACACACAGTGAGCCGAGGGCATGGTTACTAATGGTCAGACACAGTGAGCCGAGGGCCTGGTTACTAATGGTCAGACACAGTGGCTTGAGGGCCTGGTTACTAATGGTCAGACACAGTGGCTTGAGGGCCTGGTTACTAATGGTCAGACACAGTGGCTTGAGGGCATGGTTACTAATGGTCAGACACAGTGGCTTGAGGGCCTGGTTACTAATGGTCAGACACAGTGGCTTGAGGGCCTGGTTACTAATGGTCAGACACAGTGGCTTGAGGGCCTGGTTACTAATGGTCACACACAGTGAGCCGAGGGCATGGTTACTAATGGTCAGACACAGTGGCTTGAGGGCATGGTTACTAATGGTCAGACACAGTGGCTTGAGGGCCTGGTTACTAATGGTCAGACACAGTGAGCCGAGGGCCTGGTTACTAATGGTCAGACACAGTGGCTTGAGGGCCTGGTTACTAATGGTCAGACACAGTGAGCCGAGGGCCTGGTTACTAATGGTCAGACACAGTGGCTTGAGGGCATGGTTACTAATGGTCAGACACAGTGGCTTGAGGGCCTGGTTACTAATGGTCAGACACAGTGAGCCGAGGGCCTGGTTACTAATGGTCAGACACAGTGGCTTGAGGGCTTGGTTACTAATGGTCAGACACAGTGGCTTGAGGGCCTGGTTACTAATGGTCAGACACAGTGAGCCGAGGGCCTGGTTACTAATGGTCACACACAGTGAGCCGAGGGCCTGGTTACTAATGGTCAGACACAGTGAGCCGAGGGCCTGGTTACTAATGGTCAGACACAGTGAGCCGAGGGCCTGGTTACTAATGGTCAGACACAGTGGCTTGAGGGCCTGGTTACTAATGGTCAGACACAGTGGCTTGAGGGCCTGGTTACTAATGGTCAGACACAGTGGCTTGAGGGCCTGGTTACTAATGGTCAGACACAGTGAGCCGAGGGCCTGGTTACTAATGGTCAGACACAGTGGCTTGAGGGCCTGGTTACTAATGGTCAGACACAGTGAGCCGAGGGCCTGGTTACTAATGGTCACACACAGTGAGCCGAGGGCATGCCTGGTCCAGAGCTTTATACGGGGTTGCCAGTCGTGGTGGGATACAGGTCAGAGGTCAAGGGACAAGGGTCTAAACACCCCTGTGTCCTGTAAAATGATGACCTTCACTTGGACCCAGTACTTGGAGGACAGGATCAGCTAACCCTTCCCTAATACTAACCTTAACCACTAGTGGGAGAAAGACTAACCTTAACCACTAGTGGGAGAAAGACTAACCTTAACCACTAGTGGGAGAAAGACTAACCTTAACCACTAGTGGGAGAAAGACCAACCTTAACCACTAGTGGGAGAAAGACTAACCTTAACCACTAGGGGGAGAAAGACTAACCTTAACCACTAGGGGGAGAAAGACCAATCTTAACCACTAGTGGGAGAAAGACTAACCTTAACCACTAGTGGGAGAAAGACCAACCTTAACCACTAGTGGGAGAAAGACTAACCTTAACCACTAGGGGGAGAAAGACCAATCTTAACCACTAGTGGGAGAAAGACTAACCTTAACCACTAGTGGGAGAAAGACCAACCTTAACCACTAGTGGGAGAAAGACTAACCTTAACCACTAGTGGGAGAAAGACCAACCTTAACCACTAGTGGGAGAAAGACCAACCTTAACCACTAGTGGGAGAAAGACCAACCTTAACCACTAGTGGGAGAAAGACTAACCTTAACCACCAGTGGGAGAGACTAACCTTAACCACTAGTGGGAGAAAGACTAACCTTAACCACTAGTGGGAGAAAGACCAACCTTAACCACTAGTGGGAGAAAGACCCAACCTTAACCACTAGTGGGAGAAAGACCAACCTTAACCACTAGTGGGAGAAAGACCAACCTTAACCACCAGTGGGAGAAAGACTAACCTTAACCACTAGTGGGAGAAAGACTAACCTTAGCCACTAGTGGGAGAAAGACTAACCTTAACCACTAGTGGGAGAAAGACTAACCTTAACCACTAGGGGGAGAAAGACCAATCTTAACCACTAGTGGGAGAAAGACTAACCTTAACCACTAGTGGGAGAAAGACCAACCTTAACCACTAGTGGGAGAAAGACTAACCTTAACCACTATTGGGAGAAAGACTAACCTTAACCACTAGTGGGAGAAAGACCAACCTTAACCACTAGTGGGAGAAAGACTAACCTTAACCACTAGTGGGAGAAAGACCAATCTTAACCACTAGGGCTAGAAAGACTAACCTTAACCACCAGTGGGAGAGACTAACCATAACCACTAGTGGAAGAAATACTAACCTGACTATAGAAGTGCGTCGAGGTTAATTTTGTTTGGAGCAAGGGGTGCCAACCACCGTGGAGGTTGTAGTGTCTGCTGGTTTTCATCTTTTATTTCTAATCTGAAACTGATTAGCGAATACCTGGACAACTTGTTGAGTCTCAAGTAGATCAATAACATTCTCTGGAGACAGGGTTACCAAACAGGACTGTGACTCATGAGGGCTGAAGTTGGCCACCCCTGATTTACCAACATAATACCAACCGTATTGAGACCTGGCAAAAGAAATCGGTGTGAAAAGGCAAGAGGTCACCAAAAACAACAATTTAGACAGTTTTTGGACTTGTTTATCTTGGCCTAAGATCAAATATAACAATGTCTTTGTTTGGGTTGTGTGTTCTTATAGGAGTTGGCAACAGGTTTATCTCCCCCCTGGCCGTTGTCTAATGTCAGATGGAGTCACACCTACACCACACTCATCCTTCAATCTATCTGTTTTGTCGGATGTGGAATTCATATTAACATTTTAATATTCCAGAGCATCCACCGTTCAAAAATGAAAACACAGTTCTGTACTTTTCATATCACTGCGCTGTCGCATGACTCTGCTTGAAAAAGGCAGAATAACTAGCTAAAGGCAGAATAACTAGCTAAATTGTTACAAACATTGTGACAGTGATTTAATTGTTTTTAATTGTGAGAAAATACAAACAAAGTGGTGGCTTTCTCTGCAAAAAATGATGTGCAAAAGGATGTCGGTTGCTACTGCCAGCTTACTGTTGTAGCTATCTTACTGACATAGCTAGCTCTACCTTTTCCTGATCAGTCCGTAGATCAGCATGTTTCTCCACGATCGCTAAACTTACTTTATATCATTGTGTCAGCTGATCAGTCAGCTGACTTGGGAGGCTACTGTAATGACTCTGGCAGAACAGCTGCTTCATTAAAACTCATAATAATGTAAGCAACAACTACAGTAGCTTGCTAGCTAGCTTTTGTGTTGGAAACCATCACCATTGTGTGTGTGCAGCTGGTTGGTTAGCAGCATCATTTCAGTGACTATCTCAGAAGCAAGCTAATGTTTTTATGCTAGCATTCGTGTCCATTGTCAAACTTCAGAAATACCGCTCATTGAAGCACACACTCCTTAGCGAAATGCGAAGTGGTGCTACTAAGACTTCTCAAACCAAAACACATCAACATTATGTACAGATGTATTGTTTTAATGTTGATTTAATTCAGCCTGTTTTGAGAATGAAATGTGGTTGATTAGGCGACGGCACCTAGATAATATTTTCAAACGTTAGACAGCACAATGTAGCCAAATGACTTTCAAAGCTGTCCCATTACTCTTTTTGTGAGATCATTGCAGGGGGAATCGACACGTTGTCTGACATAAGACAATGACCCCCAGCTAGACTTACAACATCTAAGCTGCTTCGCTAACACCTTTCAACACTGGCACTGATAAATGGTTCAATACGTCAGTGTTTCTCAGGCTTTTCATGCCCCTTCTGTCTCGGGTTCTCCGAGTTCTCCGAGTTCTCTTCGGAATGTGTTGCTCTGTCATGCAAGAGGCCTGTGTAATTCAGGCTCATTCCAGATGATGTGGTTGTTGGACAGCTCAGTTTCCCTGTGTGTGTTTGTGTGTGTATTTCCCTCAGTAGACCACAGACTAAGCCATTATCTCTCTCTCTCTTGCAGTGCATGCTGGGAGTTTTTGGGAGTTTGAGTGTTTGGTGTGGAGGGTTCTGTCCTATTTAACTTAATTATTTTATTTCAATTTTATTTTCTATGGTGGAGGGTTAATACACTTTGTTTTAGCTGTATCCACAGGTTACTTTTCAAAGTCGGGGTGGAAGAGGACAGTAAGTTTCCTGGGGCTTGGAAGGTGTGGTGTGTGCGATGGCTTCTCAGCCTAGCGTGGAGGAGAAGCTGTCGATAGGACATGGATTCAGGCGTGTTCCTGAGAATGGAGTTGAGGAGGTCAGAGCTGAATTTATACATTCTGCTTCTAGAATGAACAAAGCTGTGATTGTGTTTATGAAAAGAGCAAATTTGTTTGGTAGGCTAATTGCTAGTGGAATATTTGTAAGGGGTGTGTTGGTGCCAATTTCACCTCTCTCTATCCCTTCGACCATGGTGGTAGTCACAAATTTGCCTCAGTTTATTACGGATGATCAAATCAGGAAAGAGCGGAGTTGTTTTGGCTGCTAGTGGTTTTCATGTCAGCAGGCTTTCAGGCAGATGCCGTTAATCACGTTGTTTCGTTCCGGAGGCAAGTTTTTATTTCTGAATAACAATGAGCAGCAGCTAAATGTGCATTTTAAAGTGAGGCATGTGGAGGGGCTCTATGCAGGGTTTGCCAGCACAAATAGTCTACGGTGTTTTGCATGTGGGGATTTGGGGCATAAGAGTTTTGCACGTCCACAAAGGCCGTAGACAACGTGAGGGCACAAGCACCAGTGGGGGTAATCGAAGTCAACGTGCAGGGGGCAATGAGATGCAGAGCCTGGGCCTAGTCATGACAGGGATGGTGGTGTAGATGAGGCTGGGCCTAGTCATGCTATGGATGGTGGTGTAGATGAGGCTGGGCCTAGTCATGCTATGGATGGTGGTGTAGATGAGGCTGGGTCTAGTCAGGTTATGGAGGGTGGTGTAGATGAGGCTGGGCCTAGTCATGCTATGGATGGTGGTGTAGATGAGGCTGGGCCTAGTCAGGTTATGGATGGTGGTGTAGATGAGGCTGGGTCTAGTCAGGTTATGGATGGTGGTGTAGATGAGGCTGGGCCTAGTCATGCTATGGATGGTGGTGTAGATGAGGCTGGGCCTAGTCATGCTATGGATGGTGGTGTAGATTAGGCTGGGCCTAGTCATGCTATGGATGGTGCTGTAGATGAGGCTGGGTCTAGTCATGCTATGGATGGTGGTGTAGATGAGGCTGGGTCTAGTCATGCTATGGATGGTGGTGTAGATGAGGCTGGGTCTAGTCATGCTATGGATGGTGGTGTAGATGAGGCTGGGTCTAGTCATGCTATGGATGGTGGTGTAGATGAGGCTGGGTCTAGTCATGCTATGGATGGTGGTGTAGATGAGGCTGGGCCTAGTCATGCTATGGATGGTGGTGTAGATTAGGCTGGGCCTAGTCATGCTATGGATGGTGGTGTAGATTAGGCTGGGCCTAGTCATGCTATGGATGGTGGTGTAGATTAGGCTGGGCCTAGTCATGCTATGGATGGTGGTGTAGATGAGGCTGGGTCTAGTCATGCTATGGATGGTGCTGTAGATGAGGCTGGGTCTAGTCAGGTTATGGATGGAACTAATGGGTATCCTTAATAAACACACAAACACAGCGGGAGAGGGAGCTCACCGTCTTTGTCAGTGTGTTTTGTATTCTGTTATCAGTCGTGTTTATGTACTGATTCCATGGTACAGGGTGTACGAATTGATATATAAAACGACGCAAGAGTCAAGACTTTGTGCTTTTCAACTAAAATTATTGTACGTAATTCTTGTCACCAACAAAATGTTGAATATTTGGGCCTACAGTCATCGCAGCTCTGCAGATTTTGTTGTGAGGATACAGAATCAATACACCATTTGTTTTGGCATTGCCCTCCGGTAGCTTGTTTCTGGGTTCAGGTTCAGGAATGGCTGAAAATGCAGAACATACATATAAAATTGACCCTAGAAATAGCATTGTTGAGATACCAGGTCAGTCAATTACTAATACTCTTAGTAAAGGTATTTATCAAAGATCATCAAGGACAACACCCACCCGAGCCACTGCCTGTTCACCCCGCTATCATCCAGGAGGCGAGGTCAGTACAGGTGCATCAAAGCTGGGACCGAGAGACTGAAAAACAGCTTCTATCTCAAGGCCATCAGACTGTTAAACAGCCACCACTAACATTGAGTGGCTGCTGCCAACACACTGACTCAACTCCAGCCACTTCAATAATGGGAATTGATGGGAAAGGATGTAAAATATATCACTAGCCACTTTAAACAATGCTACCTAATATAATGTTTACATACCCTACATTATTCATCTCATATGTATACGTATATACTGTGCTCTATCATCTACTGCATCCTTATGTAATACATATATCACTAGCCACTTTAACTATGCCACTTTGTCTACATACTCATCTCATATGTATATACTGTACTCGATACCATCTACTGTATCTTGCCTATGCTGCTCTGCACCATCACTCATTCATATCTTTATGTACATATTCTTTATCCCCTTGTTGGTTATTACTGCATTGTCGGAACTGGAAACACAAGCATTTCTCTACACTCGCGTTAACATCTGCTAACCATGTGTATGTGACAAATAAAATTTGATTTGATGTATCATCAACTCGCTGTCTGTGGATTCTATTCGAAAGGAAATAAGTAATATTTGTGTTGCATTTTTTGTTAGTTTAGTGTGTATTCAGGCCCTGAATGCAGGGGTAGGAGCTGCCTAAAGACCCAAGGTTATTACAGTCCATCACGTTGTGTTAGTTTAGTGTGTATTCAGTCATTCAGGCCCTGATGGCAGGGGTAGGAGCTGCCTAAAGACCCAAGGTTGTTACAGTCCATCACATTGTGTTAGTTTAGTGTCTATTCAGTCATTCAGGCCCTGATGGCAGAGGTAGGAGCTGCCTAAAGACCCAAGGTTATTACAGTCCATCACATTGTGTTAGTTCAGTGTGTATTCAGTCATTCAGGCCCTGATGTCAGGGGTAGGAGCTGCCTAAAGACCCAAGGTTGTTACAGTCCATCACATTGTGTTAGTTTAGTGTGTATTCAGGCCCTGAATGCAGGGGTAAGAGCTGCCTAAAGACCCAAGGTTGTTACAGTCCATCACATTGTGTTAGTTTAGTGTGTATTCGGTCATTCAGGCCCGGATAGCAGGGGTAGGAGCTGCCTAAAGACCCAAGGTTATTACAGTCCATCAGTGGTAGGGTACTGCTTATTGTGTTCCCACTATGTGTTGTATCTTCTTTTTTACATAGCAGATTTTTTGTGTGCATTTAGTATCGTTCAGTGACTTTTAGTGCATATAAGAAGTTATTCTCAGTTAAGTATCCATATTGATAGCATTGTTTTCATGACTGTCTTCCTTCTCTCGCTCGCTCTCTCTCCCCCTCCCCCTATCACCTCACTCTGAGTTGTTTCCTCAGAGAGGAATTATTACACCCGCAAGGCACCAGAGATGTATATAAAACATGCTGCTACCTCTCATCTCACACGGTGATAAGGCAGCAGGACAACGACTTCACATTCCTCTGTGGAGAACAGGCTTTGGTGGACCACCCAGGGATCTCTGACACATGCTTCACATGGGCTATTTAGGCAGTTATCGCCACAGTATTGGGACATTTATTGAGAAAGGTCTACCAAAATCACTCTCTCAAATTCACTCCAAGTCTCTCTCTCAATCTCTCTGTCTTTAATATAATCTCCCTCTCTCTCGAATGTGGCAGATATCTTGATGCCATGCTGAAGACTTGGCTGCTACTCTAAAGTGGTTTCAGCTGTAATGATAGTTAGTGGTTCAAGCTGTAGTGATATTTAGTGGTGTCAGCTGTAGTGATAGTTAGTGGTGTCAGCTGTAGTGATAGTTAGTGGTTCCAGCTGTAGTGATAGTTAGTGGTTCCAGCTGTAATGAGAGTTAGTGGTTCAAGCTGTAGTGATAGTTAGTGGTTCAAGCTGTAGTGATAGTTAGTGGTTCAAGCTGTAGTGATAGTTAGTGGTTCAAGCTGTAGTGATAGTTAGTGGTTCAAGCAGTAGTGATAGTTAGTGGTTCAAGCTGTAGTGATAGTTAGTGGTTCAAGCAGTAGTGATAGTTAGGTGTTCAAGCATAGCCATGGGAAGTAGTGTGATAATTTGTATGCTTCCAATAAAAACAAAGACAATTATGTTCCATTATTGATAGAAAATGAGGTCGGGCAGAAAGAAAAACATGTTCCAATATTTATATATGGGCCCCGTTCTGCATGGAGAGCTTTCTGCTCTGTTTTATGAGCAGTGTGCTCATGATGTGCTCTTACAGTGCCTTGCAAAAGTATTCATTCCCCTTGGCGTGTTTCCTACTTTGTTGCATTATAACCTGTATTTTAAATGGATTTTGGGATTTCATGTAATGGACAGACACAAAATAGTCCAAATTGGTGAAGTGAAATTAAAAAAATAACTTTTTTCAAAAAAAGAAAAGGAAAAGTTGTGCATGCGTATGTATTCACCCCCTTCGATATGAAGCCCCTAAAATAAAATCTAGTGCAACCAATTACATTCAGAAGTCACATAATTAATTAAATAAACGCCACTTGTGAGCAATCTAAGTGTCAAATAATCTGTCACATTTTCTCAGTATATATACACCTGTTCTGAAAGGCCCCAGAGTCTGCAACACCACTAAGCAAGGGGCACCACCAAGCAAGCGACATCACGAAGACCAAGGAGCTCTCCAAATAGGTCCGGGGCAAAGTTGTGGAGCAGTACAGATCAGGGTTGGGTTGTAAAAAATACCCAGAACTTTGAACATCCCACAGAGCACCATTAAATCCATGATTTAAAAAAATGGAAAGAAAGTGGCACCACAACAAACCTGCCAAGAGAAGGCCACCCACCAAACTCATGGACCAGGCAAGGAGGACATTAATCAGAGGCAACAAAGAAACCAAAGATAACCCCGAAGGAGCTGTAGAGGTTGGAGTATCTGTCCATAGGACCACTTTAAGCAGTACACTCCACAGAGCTGGGCTTTACGGAAGAGTGGCCAGAAAAAAGCCAATGCTTAAAGAAAAAATAAGCAAACACATTTGGTGTTTGCCAAAAGGCATGTGGGAGACTCCCCAAACATATGGAGAAGGTACTCTGGTCAGATGAGCCAAAAATGTAGTTTTTTGGCCATCAAGAAAAATGCTGTGTTTGGTACAAACCCAACACCTCTCATCACACAGAGAACACCATCCCCACAACGAAGCATGGTGGTGGCAGCATCATGCTGTGGGGATGTTTTTGTCAGCAGGGACTGGGAAACTGGTAAGAATTGAAGGAATGATGGATGGTGCTAAATACAGGGAAATTCTTGAGGGAAACCTGTTTCAGTCTTTCAGAGATTTGGGACGGAGGTTCACCTTCCAGCAGGACAATGACCCTAAGCATACTGCTAAAGCAACACTCAAGTGGTTTAAGGGGAAACATTTTAAATGTCTTGGAATGGCCTAGTCAAAGCCCAGACCTCAATTCAATTTAGAATCTGTGGTATGACTTAAATATTGCTGTACACCAGCAGGAACCCATCCAACTAGAAGGAGATGGAGCAGTTTTGTCTTGAAGAATGGGCAAGAATCCCAGAGGCTAGATGTGCCAAGCTTATAGAGACATACCCCAAGAGACTTGCAGCTGTAATTGCTGCAAAAGGTGTCTCTACAAAGTATTGCCTTTGGGGGGGGGGTGAATAGTTATGCACACTCAAGTTTTTATTTCTTGTTTCTTTCACAAGAAAATATATTTTGGATCTGCACTGTATCTATTCAGTTGTGGGGGTTTGGAGTTGGATACACACTCTGCTGTACAATAGATAGTTAAGGTCTCTATCTCTCTCTGTCCCTCTCCCCTATCCCATAGGTCGGCCATTTTGTTTCACATTTTTGGAAGCCAATTTACACCTACATAAATATTCGATAATATAGCTCTATCACTGTTGGCACAAAAAAAAACTTCTGAATACATGGCTGAGAGTGTGGTGGTGTAGACTATGCCTGGGCTATAGGCTATTTAGTGGAGACATTAGCAGAATATGTTTAATACGACAGGAATTACAGGCTAGTACAGTTCTATAGGCTACTGCTGACTCTGACAAACAGAACAGTGAAAACGGCCTTGTCTGCCACCATCTAATATTTGCTTATGAAAAGGGGAGACATAAATGATACAACATTACATCCGTCTAACCTAGAGAATGAACTGATTGTCCAAAGACAAAGTTTCCAGTGGCACTGGTTAGTTGCTGCTGTCAGTTTGCCTTTCACAAATGTCAAAATACAATCACGAGAAAAACGGAGGCCTGCAGTTTGGAAAGCAAATGCCTACTGCTGAGAAGAGAAGACTAATCTGTCTGTAGAAGCTAAAAAACTTTTTCTCCACCGCTTTTGAGCGATTCTGAGCGAAAAAGTAGGTTATTTTTAAATATTGTCACAAGTGCATCGTCCGTTACCGCTGAGTAGCCTATTCTTCATCTTCATCTTCATCATTGGCTGAGTCTGTGTCACAAGAAAGTTTATTTTGACGCCTACTGTAGCCTACATTTTATATTTGGTTATTTCTATAATCTAGAGTACCAGTGAGGATTTCCTACACTGAACAAGTTGTTACAGCTGTTGATCAGTCATTGATAATAATCTGCCATGTTTTTAATGTCATTGCATCAATATATAAGGGGGATCATAGCTACAGCACCTTCGGGAAGTATTCTGACCCCTTGACCTGTTCCACATTTTGTTACGTTGCAGCCTTATTCTGAAATGGATTAATTGTTTTTGAAATTCTCATCAATCTACACAAGATATCACAAAGCGAAAGCAGTTTACATGTTATTTTTACAAAATAAAAAATATGATACACAATAATAACAATGATAAAACAAATTATTATAAATATGAAGATGTTTTTTTTTTTATCCAAAATTGTATCCGAACTGAATAGTGAGTTGCATAGTAGCCTGCATTTGGCCATTTTTGTGTGGTATAAAACAATTATATTCTGCTAATGTCTTCTATCATGTAAATGAGGTACAGTTGCATGAAATGCATTTTTAAAGGACCTTCCTTACTCCTTGCTAGAAAATGTTCCCCATCTGTAGAAATCCCCAAAACGTGTCTGCTCAACTGCATGCCACTACGCATTATACTGTAGATTCAATGCTTTATTAGAAAGCTGATCCACGTGTGTATACATACACATACACGTGTGTAAGTACGCGCACACGAACCTCCCAGTGCATTTGAGATGCTGCAGAATTTTGGCCTCATCAGCCACAATAGACGTTCCTGTTTGTGGATTAACAAGCTTTCCCGTTGCAGTTAGACTCGCTCCAGTACATTCCGTACGTAAAAGACTGTCTCTGGACACCCTGAGGTTTATCCTCTACCAGCTGACACTGTTTAAGTGTTACGGTCCAGAAAGTCTGTGTCACAAACAACCGTGTTTACCTAAAGGGACCGGAGATGGAATTGTTTAAGGTAGGGCTTCCCAAACCTCTAAGAGGTGACCCCCCGAAAACATAAACACATTAAAGCTAATGTTTCTATCCACAGAACCATGATACAGTAGTACTTGACCGTGCCCCACCAGTATGCCCTGACCTAGTATGTCCTGAACCAGTATTTGCTGATCTAGTATGACCCAGTATGTCCTGACCCAGTATACCTTGACCCAGTATGTCCTGATCTAGTATGACCCAGTATGTCCTGACCTAGTATGTCCTGACCCACTATGTCCTGACCTATTCTGACCCATTATGTCCTGACCTAGTATGACCCAGTATGTCCTGACCCAGTATGTCCTGACCTAGTATGTCCTAGTATGTCCTGACCCAGTATTTCCTGACCTAGTATGTCCTAGTGTGTCCTGACCCAGTAGGTCCTGACCCCGTATGTCCTGACCCGGTATGCCCTGACCCAGTATGTCCTGACCCAGTATCTCCTGACCCAGTATGTCCTGACCTAGTATGACCCAGTTGGCCCTGACCCAGTATGCCCTGACCCAGTATCTCCTGACCCAGTATGCCCTGACCCAGTATGCCCTGACCTCGTATGTCCTAGTATTTCCTGACCCAGTATGTCCTGACCTAGTATGTCCTGACCTAGTATGTCCTGACCTAGTATGACCCAGTATGCCCTTACCCAGTATGCCCTGACCTAGTATGACCCAGTATGCCCTGACCTAGTATGCCCTGACCCAGTATGCCCTGACCTAGTATGCCCTGACCCAGTATGCCCTGACCTAGTATGACCCAGTATGCCCTGAGCCAGTATGACCCAGTATCCCCTGACCCAGTATGCCCTGACCTCGTATGTCCTAGTATTTCCTGACCCAGTATGCCCTGACCCAGTATGTCCTGACCCAGTATGTCCTGACCCAGTATGTCCTGACCTAGTATGTCCTAGTATTTCCTGACCCAGTATTTCCTGACCCAGTATGCCCTGACCTCGTATGTCCTAGTATTTCCTGACCCAGTATGCCCTGACCCAGTATGCCCTGACCTCGTATGTCCTAGTATTTCCTGACCCAGTATGCCCTGACCCAGTATGTCCTGACCCAGTATGTCCTGACCCAGTATGTCCTGAACCAGTATTTGCTGATCTAGTATGACCCAGTATTTCCTGACCCAGTATGCCCTGACCTCGTATGTCCTAGTATTTCCTGACCCAGTATTTCCTGACCCAGTATGCCCTGACCTCGTATGTCCTAGTATTTCCTGACCCAGTATGCCCTGACCCAGTATGTCCTGACCCAGTATGTCCTGACCCAGTATGTCCTGACCTAGTATGTCCTAGTATTTCCTGACCCAGTATGCCCTGACCCAGTATGCCCTGACCCATATGCCCTGGCCCAGTATGCCCTGAGTCAGTATGATCCAGTATGTCCTGACCCAGTATGTCCTGACCCAGTATGTCCTGACCCAGTATGTCCTGACCTAGTATGTCCTAGTATTTCCTGACCCAGTATGCCCTGACCCAGTATGCCCTGACCCAGTATGCCCTGACCCATATGCCCTGGCCCAGTATGCCCTGAGTCAGTATGATCCAGTATGTCCTGACCCAGTATGTCCTGACCCAGTATGTCCTGACCCAGTATGTCCTGACCTAGTATGTCCTAGTATTTCCTGACCCAGTATGCCCTGACCCAGTATGCCCTGACCCATATGCCCTGGCCCAGTATGCCCTGAGTCAGTATGATCCAGTATGTCCTGACCCAGTATGTCCTGACCCAGTATTTCCTAGTATTTCCTGACCCAGTATGTCCTGATCTAGTATGACCCAGTATGTCCTGACCTAATATGTTCTGACCTAGTTTGACCCAGTATGTCCTGATCTTGTATGACCCAGTATGCCTTGACCCAGTATGCCTTGACCCAGTATGCCCTGACCCAGTATGCCCTGACCTAGTATGGGAAGCCCTGGTTTGGGGTCTAGAGTTTGGGGTTGGTTGTGACCAGAGAACTGAAGATTTGTGTCCCTGTCACAAGTTAGATACATCTGTCCTGTTTCTCCTCAAATCTCTCTCTTACTCCCCTTCTCTCCTCCCCCTCTTCCCCCTCTCTCTCCCCCCCTCTCTCTTCCCCCTCTCTCTCCCCCTCTCTCTTCCCCCTCTCCCCCTCTCGTTAGTGTAGTGTTTGTCCTCAGCCGATCTCTTCCCCTAGCTGACAGAGGTCCTGTTTAGAGAAGAAACAGATGCCACAGAAGGAGAATGTGACAGGCCCTCTCCCTTCCCCCTTATCTCCCTTATCTCTCACTCTCTCTCTCCCCCCTTCTCTCCCGCTATCTTTCACTCTCTCTGCAATATTTCGCTCTGTCCCTCTCATCAGTCTGTCTGTTTTTCCTCCCTCTTACCCTCTCACTTGGAGATGTCCCCCCTGGATCTGCTGTTGTGGAACTCTTTCCCATGCATCTGTCCCTCCCTCCCTCTCTTTTCTCTCTCTCTTTTCTCTCTCTCTTTTCTCTCTCTCTTTTCTCTCACTATTTTCTCTCACTATTTTCTCTTTCTCTTTTCTCTCGCTTTCTTTCTTTCTATCTCTCTCTCTCTCTCCTACCTCTCTCTCTCTCTCTCTCCTATATCTCCCTCTCTCCTATCTCTCTCTCTTCTATATCTCTCTCTCTCCTATCTCTCTCTCTCTCTCCTATCTCTCTCTCTCTCCTATCTCTCTCTCTCTCTCCTATCTCTCCTCTCTCTCTCTCTCTCTCTCTCTCTCTCTCTCTCTCTCTCTCTCTCTCCTATCTCTCACTCTCTCCTATCTATCTCTCTCTCTCCTATCTATCTCTCTCCTATCTATCTCTCTCTGTCTCTCTCCTGTCTCTGGCATGCATTTGGGGACAGCTGATAAGAGAACAACAACAGTCTTATCTATAGATCAGCATGTGAAATCAAATTGGACGAACACGCCCCAACGTGTCCCAATATTGTTGTGCTGATAAGAGCGTGGGGTGCTGTGCCCGGCTGGTAATGATGTTTGTCCGTGCCGGGGCGGTTCAGAGCCCTCTGTGTGTATTGGCCAGAGCTTACTTGTGCCAAATTCTGAAACTGGAAGTCTGTCCCCTTTTGCCTGTTTTTTATTTATTTTTCACGTTTGGTATTTATTTGGTTTTCAGATAGCCACATGGTTAACTGTTCATTGTTTTGCAGCACTTTTAGCACTAATTAATAAAGGATTGTCTTTTCACTGCTGACAGTACAATTATATTATTGTCCTCCATTCTCTCTCCATTTACATTCCTTTAATAAATTAACTGAATCCACATCAGCATTGTAGTGTTGGAAGGTGTGCCAGATGTGTTGTGTGGCTGTTGATGGTGCAGAGAGAATTACAGAGCAACCAGGCAGTAAAGTTGTTCTGCCCTGGGGCTGCTTTTCTTTACTAGCCTAGACTACCTCCCAGTACGTAACGTAGGCTAGCAGATGACTGCCTGGAGAACAGACCCCTGTCTGTATGTCTGCCTGCCTGCCTGTCTCTGTCTGTCAGTCTGTTTCGCTGTCTGTCTGTCGATCTCTTTTCTCTTTCACTCTGTCTTAAAATACACAGAACTTTCATGTCAAGAATACCCTACCCAATCACATGCAGAGCCCAATATCAAGAATACCCTACCCAATCACATGCAGAGCCCAATGTCAAGAATACCCTACCCAATCACATGCAGAGCCCAATGTCAAGAATACCCTACCCAATCACATGCAGAGCCCAATGACAAGAATACCCTACCCAATCACATGCAGAGCCCAATGACTGTGTCAAGAATACCCTACCCAATCACATGCAGAGCCCAATGTCAAGAATACCCTACCCAATCACATGCAGAGCCCAATGTCAAGAATACCCTACCCAATCACATGCAGAGCCCAATGTCAAGAATACCCTACCCAATCACATGCAGAGCCCAATGTCAAGAATACCCTACCCAATCACATGCAGAGCCCAATGTCAAGAATACCCTACCCAATCACATGCAGAGCCCAATGACAAGAATACCCTACCCAATCACATGCAGAGCCCAATGTCAAGAATACCCTACCCAATCACATGCAGAGCCCAATGTCAAGAATCCCAAACATGCAAGAGCCCAATGTCAGAGAATTCAAGAATACCCTACCCAATCACATGCAGAGCCCAAACAAGAATACCCTACCCAATCACATGCAGAGCCCAATGTCAAGAATACCCTACCCAATCACATGCAGAGCCCAATGTCAAGAATACCCTACCCAATCACATGCAGAGCCCAATGTCAAGAATACCCTACCCAATCACATGCAGAGCCCAATGTCAAGAATACCCTACCCAATCACATGCAGAGCCCAATGTCAAGAATACCCTTACCCAATCACATGCAGAGCCCAATGTCAATGAATACCCTGGACCCAATCACATGCAGAGCCCAATGTCAATAATAACCAATCACATGCAGAGCCCAATGTCAAGAATACCCTACCCAATCACATGCAGAGTTAATGTCAATTACGGTTATCCTGCAGAGTGTCAAGTACCCAATCACATGCAGAGCCCAATGACAAGAATACCCTACCCAATCACATGCAGAGCCCAATGTCAAGAATACCCTACCCAATCACATGCAGAGCCCAATGTCAAGAATACCCTACCCAATCACATGCAGAGCCCAATGTCAAGAATACCCTACCCAATCACATGTGTCTGATGTAATAAAAAGGACTTCTGTTCCTAGGTTAGGATTCTGCTCGCAGTTTAAAACATTAAACAGGGATTTCACCAAACTATTTAAGGCTTAGATTCTCCACAACATGCACTAAACATATTGCCCTTGTTGAGACACTGCCAGCGACATTGATATAGGCATTCAGTCTGCTTCCTTACAAGTAGTGCACTATAGTAGGGTATCATGTGAGATGGGCCCCTAGGTCTTCCTACAGGGTGGATGAATTGGACAAATTGGAAGATAACCTGGCTGGCTAACTGCTGTGTAATCAGGGAGGAGTTAAAGGCACATTACGGTTATCCTGTGGTGTGTGTGTCTGGTAATGGAACACTATGGTTAGTCTGTGGTATACTGATTTCCCTCCCTCCATGACTTAATTGTACACTTCTCCTCTAAGCACTGCTCCGATACAGAGGGAACAAGCCTGCTGTGTGTGTGTGCGTGTGTGTGTGTGTGCATCTGTGTCGCAGACAAGTTGGCCAGACATTTAACCACTTGACCTGGAAGTGAGATTACCTGTGAAAGATTAACTCCATATTCCATTACTGTGTCTATAATGACCTCCCTATTCCATAACTGTGTCTATAACTGAAAGATGACCTCCCTATTCCATAACTGTGTCTATAACTGAAAGATGACCTCCCTATTCCATAACTGTGTATATAACTGAAAGATGACCTCCCTATTCCATGACTGTGTCTATAACTGAAAGATGACCTCCCTATTCCATAACTGTCTCTATAACTGAAAGATGACCTCCCTAATCCATAACTGTGTCTATAACTGAAAGATGACCTCTCTATTCCATAACTGTGTCTATAACTGAAAGATGACCTCCCTAATCCATGACTGTGTCTATAACTGAAAGATGACCTCCCTATTCCATGACTGTGTCTATAACTGAAAGATGACCTCCCTATTCCATGACTGTGTCTATAACTGAAAGATGACCTCCCTATTCCATGACTGTGTCTATAACTGAAAGATGACCTCCCTATTCCATGACTGTGTCTATAACTGAAAGATGACCTCCCTAATCCATAACTGTGTCTATAACTGAAAGATGACCTCCCTAATCCATAACTGTGTCTATAACTGAAAGATGACCTCCCTATTCCATGACTGTGTCTATAATTGAAAGTTGACCTCCCTAATCCATGACTGTGTCTATAACTGAAAGATGACCTCTCTATTCCATGACTGTGTCTATAACTGAAAGATGACCTCCCTATTCCATAACTGTGTCTATAACTGAAAGATGACCTCTCTATTCCATGACTGTGTCTATAACTGAAAGATGACCTCCCTATTCCATAACTGTGTCTATAACTGAAAGATGACCTCCCTATTCCATGACTGTGTCTATAACTGAAAGATGACCTCCCTATTCCATAACTGTGTCTATAACTGAAAGATGACCTCCCTATTCCATGACTGTGTCTATAACTGAAAGATGACCTCCCTATTCCATTACTGTGTCTATAACTGAAAGATGACCTCCCTATTCCATAACTGTGTCTATAACTGAAAGATGACCTCCCTATTCCATGACTCTGTCTGTAACATCTGGTTATTTTACAACAACGTACTGTATTGTGAAGAGGCTGCACATTGTACTACCTTTTTACTTGAGGTGCGGTCGTACAATTACATCAAATCATTGTATTGGTCACATACACATGGTTAGCCGATTTGAATGCGAGTGTAGCAAAATGCTTGTGCTTCTAGTTCCGATAGTGCAGCAATATCTAACAAGTAATCTAACAATTTCAAAACAACTATCTAATACACACATCTAAGTAAAGGGATGGAATATGTACATATAAATATATGGATGCGCCATGACTGACCAGCATAGACCCAATTGCACAGGGAGGGGTTGAGACCCAGTGCCACAAGCTTAATGATGAGCTTGGAGGGTATCATGGTGTTGGATGCTGAACTATAGTCAATGAACAGCATTCTTACATAGGTATTCCTCTTGTCCAGATGGGATAGGGCAGTGTGCAGTGTGAGGACGATTGCACCGTCTGTGGACCTATTGGGGTGGTAAGCAAATTGCAGTGGGTCTAGGATGACCTGTAAGGTGGAGGTGATATGGTCCTTGACTAGTCTCTGAAAGCACTTCACGATGACAGAAGTGAGGGCTATGGGGCAATTGTCACTCAGTTCAGTTACCTTTGCCTTCTGCGGTACAGGAACAATGGTGGCCATATTGAAGCATGTGGGGACAACAGACTGGGATTGGGAGAGATTGAATATGTCCGTAAACACACAAGCCAGCTGGTCTGCGCATGCTTTAAGGACACGGCTAGGGATGCCTTGCGAGGGTTAACACGTTTAAATGTCGTACTCGCGTCGGCCACGGGACGGGAGGGCGGGGGCCAGTCCTTGGTAGCGGGCCGTGTCAGTGGCACTGTATTATCAATGCGAGCAAAGAAGGTGTTTAGTTTGTCTGGATGCGTGACGTCGGGGTCCATGACGTGGCTGGTTTTCTTTTTGTAGTCCGTGATTGTCTGTAGTCCTGCCACATACGTGTCGTGTCTGAGCCATTGAATTGCGACTCAACTTTGTCCCTTTACCGGCATTTCACTTGTTTAATTGCCTTGCAGAGGGAATATCTACACTGTTTGTTTGTAATTTTTATATATATTTTTTATCTCCCCAATTTCATGGTATCAAATTATTAGTAGTTACTGTCTTGTCTCATCGCTACAACTCCCGTACGGGCTCGGGAGAGACGAAGGTCAAAAGCCATGCGTCCTCCGAAACACAACACAACCAAGCCGCACTACTTCTTAACGCAGTGGAAGCTGTGTGTTGGAGGAAACACCGTGCACCTGTGCACCTGACGACCTTAGTTAGCATGCACTGCGCCCGGCCCGCCACAGGAGTCACTGGTGCGCGATGAGACAAGGATATCTCTACCGGCCAAACCCTCCCTACCACAGACAGCGCTAGGCCAATTGTGCGTCACCCCACGGACCTCCCGGTCACGGCCAGCTGCAACAGAGCCTGGGCGTGAACCCAGAGTCTCTGGTGGCACAGCTAACGCTTCGATTCAGTGCCCTAGATCACTGCGCCACCCGGGAGGCCTACACTGTTTGTATTTGACCAAATTCCTAATCATCTTTCCGTGTTTAAATGTGGTGGTTCGCGTTTTCAGTTTTGCGCGAATGCCGCTATCTATCCACAGTTTCTGGTTAGGGTACCTTTTTAATAGTCACAGTGAGAACAACATTTCCTATGCACGTCCTTATGAACTCACTAACTGAATCAGGATATAATTCTAGATTATTCTCTGAGGCTACCCAGAATGCGGCATCAATCATAATGTATTACAGTGCCACAAAATGAGGGGTGGACAATTTGGTGACTGGCTACATCTGCAAAAGAAGAACCCTACACTGGTCCCTAATTGTGATGTTGAAGAATATCTTAGACATCTTGGCATACAACGCTTATGTCATCTGGATGAACCCAGACTGGAACAGAGCGAAGCGCCAAAGGAGATGGGCGCTTTCTCGAGGAGCTGGGCAAGGCATTGGTAAGACCTCGAATCCAGAGAAGGAAGGACCCCAGCTTCTGCAGCCGTCGTGAGGAGGATTCAGGAGGAGAATGCTGGTGCCCCATCCGCCCAACCCACAGTACCAACAACTCCAATACCGGAAGTAAGTGTGAGTGATGCTGTTGCATGTGTGTGTGTCTGACTCTCCTACCTTGGCCCGCTGTAACTGTATATATGAGTGAGATGTTAGTAAAATTCCTGAACTAAGTGTTTTCATCATTCTTGCTTGTAGCCGGTAGCAACAAGATGAAGAGCTGCGATGTGTGTGGACCCAAGAAGGACAGGAAGACACAGGACTCATGCATCAAGTGCAAGAAATATATTTGCAACACACACACAGTAAAACTATGTCCCTCGTGTGGTGTGTAGACCAGCCTTAATTTGTGTTCAATGGGGCTCATTTATAACTTCCATAAAATACTGTATGTCAAATTTGTCTTTACAATTTGTTCAGTTCAAAGCAATAAACATCAATAGTGATGAAAACCTTTATTTTTTAATTTATATTTGTTCAAGATAAATACCCATGGCATTGTATTCCATTTTAGTTTACAAAAATCACATTTTATCCCCAAAAATGAATCGAGCTTTTATTGATAAATGTGATCTAGCAGAGGTAAATGGCAAATATTAACCATGTAAACTGTCAATATTACCCATGTATACTGTCTGTGTTAACCACGTCTATATTGCTTGTAATTGATATAAGCCAACATCTAAGTATTACGTTTGTTTTTTACCTATGTTTTTATGGCTGTATCATTTTAAAAACCCAGTAATGTTGTGGGTTCATCAGACATGCGAACATTGAGCGAATAACAAAACCATGAACACCACACAAGGGTTAAGAAAGTGGGAGGATGAACGGTCAGACCATGTGTGTGGATGTGCGTGTGGCTGGTTAACCACATGAAAGACCGCAGGCTAACCACATGAAAAGCCCCAGACCAATTAAAGTCCTTGTTAAGGCATTCCTCCGTATGAAAGATCCTATAGAAGGAGAGTTGTTCTAATGAAACTTTATAACTTCAGGGGAATCTGACAACTGAATGGCTTCTGCTGTTCTCAGCCTCTCTGTGACCGTGTGGGAGTGTCAAGAGTGTTAATTTACAAAGAGACTGATGGAAAAGAAGTGAGAGGAAGGACTCACATCATTGACCAACTCTGAATCAGTTTCTTTTAACAGATGATCAGAGAGTTTTACATGTGATGTATAGGTTCAAGGCAACAAGTGGCGAGGGGGAGGAGAAACGGTTTGTAGGAAGGCGTGTGTGTGGGATTCTTTATCGCTGGCGGCGAGAGAGATGAACAGTTTGTAAAAAAAAAAAACAGTCAAACACAAGGATAATTGCTGCTACAAAAGCATTTATAAACACACTTTAGAATTTTTAGGTTAATAAATGCTTTGGCCAAAGCAATGGAAATGAATTTGAGACCTTGGATCAACATTTCTGAATAGTCCAAATATATTCCAGTGTTTGTCAATATGATCCCATTTCCTGTAAGGGTTTCCCAGATCTTTTGGCAACTATTTTTAAAATAGTTTATTTCACCTTTTATTTATACAGGTTTTTCTCATTGAGATAAAATCTATGTTTCAAGAGAGATCTGGTCCAATAGCAGCATGTGGAACAAAGTTTCAGACAAAACAACTTACATACACTAACACGACATTAAACAAAACTATAGACATACGTACAGTACAACAATTACATATATAGTTGGGTTTTGTGGTGGGGGGGGTAATATGGAACACAGTGTAGTTCTCTGTATTCTAGTTCTAGAAGCTATGGTTGCACCATCTAGGCTAAAGGTTGCAGCTGCTCTGTTAATCAAAACAGCCTGAGAACTTAAGATGTCACAACTTTCTGTACCAAACAATGCATTCTGGTATTGTTCGTGGTTATATAATAGATGGTGGATCAGTTTAGTTTGAAATCCTAACCTTCTCCAGTATCGGCTGGTTCCCTACAGCCATTTGACCAGTTAGTTGGTACAGTAGACGCTGTTGGCTTTCCTCTGTGTGTAAAGAACAGGACCGTAGAACAGATTCGTTTCCTGGTGAAATTTGGGAGTGGCGGCCTTTATTATTTATTTATTTAACATTTATTTAATTAGGCAAGTCAGTTAAGAACAAATTCTTATTTACACTGACGGCCTACCAAAAGGCAAAAGGCCTCAAGAGGGGATGAGGGGGCGTGGATTAAAAATACAAATATATATATATCAATTTAGATGGATGCACACATGCAAAAGCTGTCCAGCAACGACGAGAAGACTGGTCTCGGCGAGAAGACTGGTCTCGGCGAGAAGACTGGTCTCGGCGAGAAGACTGGTCTTGGCACTAGTTTAAAAATTGGGATCGTACTTCGTAACTCTCTTGCGTTGTCTGTTTTTAAAGAAAGGACTATCCAGCCAGCGAACCCAGTTGATTGGTGTTTATTCTGATGATAGATACAAGGAAGCACATTAGATGTGCAGGACAACAGCTTGTTGATGGCTGTAGATTCCTGATTTGTCTGTTAGCATGGAAACAACTGTGGATTAGCAGGGGGAGGTAATGTGAGCATTACAAATAGAGCCTGCTAGCTAACTCACTCTTACAGCGAGAACATACAAAAGCACATCCCAGAATGCCCCCCCAATATTTAACAGGCAACATACAGTGTATATATACACCAGGACATGTACTTAGTGAACTCGTACACATTGTAAATGTGAAAAAAATAATACAGTATTTCAAAATGTGACCTACCGCTTGCGTGTCAATGTCTTATTGACATCTGACTTAAACCAACCAATTAGAATACACAAACATCAAATACACATTTCTGCAATGTCTAGTGGAAACATAACCAATCCTGTTACACACACACATACATCACAAGCATGTAGAAAGATGCTTGTGATTGACACACACACACACACAAACACTCAACCCCCCCCCCACACACACACACACACACACTCAACCCCCCACACACACCACCACACACATGCACATGTAACACAGTCTCCATATTGTTTAGCGTTGTGTGTCTGTTGCGTGTGAGCAGCAGACAGAGGAAGCTGTTTTCACTGAGAGCCCATTAGAGAACACGGCCTGCAGGCAGCATGCAGCTAGTTAAGATGGCGAGACTATGACTAGATGGAGAGATGAGATCAGATAACAGGGACTTTGTCCAGTTCATTACATTAGGATGGTGAATGTACTCTCGATGAGCTATAGCCATCATATGATGCTGCGGTGAACATGTTTTAGCTACATTAGTAAATTAGCGTTGGGGCCATGTTGACATGCTGTGTGTGATGACAGCTTTATTGCAGGGTTTTGATTAGGTGATCCCCTAATCAACTTGAAGGAACGCATGCACGCAAGCGCACACACACACACACTGGGAACGTCCATAAACATAGCCATTGAGTATCACTATGCCTGAACCACAGCAGATAGGTCAGAGCCACACAGATTAGTGGAATTATAGTTCCCAGGGTTGGCCTTAAATCAAGACATCATATATCGTTGCCTGCAGTTTCGTCTTAAGTTTACTGGATGAGTTGGAGCTGGGACATGTTGGTCCGCTTTCATTCAATTAACTATTATTTTCTATTCTATTCAGTTCTATTCAGTTCTATTCCATTCCATTCAGTTCTATTCTATTGTATTCTATTCAGTTACATGTATAATCTATTCAGTTCTATTTTATTCAGTTCTATTCAATTCTATTCAGTTATATTCTATTCTATTTAATTATTCAGTTATATTCTATTCAGTAATATTATATTCAGTTATATTCTATTCTATTCAGTTATATTCTTTTCAGTTATAGTCTATTCAGTTCTATTCTATTCAGTTATATTCTATTCAGTTATATTATATTCATTTCTATTCTATTTAATTCAGTTATATTCTATTCAGTTATATTCAGTTATATTCTATTGAGTTCTATTTTATTCAGTTCTATTCTATTTCGTTCTTGTCTATTCAGTTATATTCTATTCAGTTCTATTATATTCTATTCAGTTATATTCTATTCTATTCAGTTCTATTCTATTCAGTTCTATTCTTTTCTATTCAGTTCTATTATATTCTATTCAGTACTATTATATTCTATTCAGTTCTATTATATTCTATTCAGTTCTATTATATTCTATTCAGTTATATTCTATTCTATTCAGTTCTATTATATTCTATTCAGTTCTATTATATTCCTTTCTAGTCTATTCAGTTATATTTTATTCGGTTATATTCTAGTCTATTCAGTTATATCCTATTCTATTCAGTTCTATTATTTTCTATTCCGTTCTATTATATTCTATTCAGTTCTATTCTATTCTATTCCATTCTATTATTCAGTTCTATTCTATTTCGATCTAGTCTATTCAGTTATATTCTATTCAGTTCTATTCTATTGTATTCTATTCAGTTCTATTCTATTCCGTTCTATTATTCAGTTCTATTCTATTTCATTCTAGTCTATTCAGTTCTATTCTATTCAGCTCTATTATTTTCTATTCAGTTCTATTCAGTTCTATTAAATTCTAGTCTATTCAGTTATATTCTATTCTATTCAGTTCTATTCTATTGTATTCTATTCAGTTATATTCTATTCTGTTCTATTCTATTGTTTTATATTCAGTTATATTCTATTCAGTTATATTATATTGTGTTATATTCAGTTATATTCAGTTCTTTTATTTACTATTCAGTTCTATTATATTCAGTTCTATTCAGTTCTTTTCTATTCTATTCAGTTCTATTTTATTCAGTTCTATTCAGTTCTGTTCTATTGATTTAATTTCTGTTGTATTTGGTTCCTTTTTATAAGTCCATTTAGCTGATATATTATGTACTGAGTGAGACTTATGGGATGTGCATACAGCACTGCTCAAGCCTCTCCAATCTGATCCTCTCACCTCTATCCTCTCCTCTTCCTGAGGGCCAAGGGTCTCTCCAGAGCAGAGTTAGGCTGGGGAGGCTGGGACAGATGTTTGGGAAGGAGAAGGCACAAACAGGAAGGATGGAACCCGGTGGCCAGGAAGTGGATGGTGCCAATGGTCACGGAGAAACAAAAAACAAACACAGCAAATCTGGTTGTTATTTGAGATCCCTTGTGTGTGCTGCACTGCAAAGCTCATTGTTTGAATAACGATATGAAATGTACTATGGACGGTCATTTTCAGGATCCCGGTGTGGTTAATGGGGGATATCTCCAGTGTTTTACATGTCTAGCTATAGGTTCCCAGTGTGTTTAATGGGGGGTAATTGGGAGGTAATTGGTGGCCAGGGAGGTGCAGGCCGGGGCTGTATTGCCAGATGGATTATGGGAAATTATGAGTGTTCAGTGCTGTCAGTGTCTCGGGGAGAATGATCTGACTGTGTTTGAAACAGGGGGGGGTGGATTGATGGTCAATGGCATGACTGTGTTGTGTGGGGGTGGGTAGCTGTGTGGGTGTATAGCCATGTTAGAGGGCTAATGTCTGTGGTGTGTGGGGGTGGGTAGCTGTGTGGGTGTATAGCCATGTTAGAGGGCTAATGTCTGTGGTGTGTGGGGGTGGGTAGCTGTGTGGGTGTATAGCCATGTTAGAGGGCTAATGTCTGTGTTGTGTGGGGGTGGGTAGCTGTGTGGGTGTATAGCCATGTTAGAGGGCTAATGTCTGTGGTGTGTGGGTGTACAGCCATGTTAGAGGGCTAATGTCTGTGGTGTGTGGGTGTATAGCCATGTTAGAGGGCTAATGTCTGTGGTGTGTGGGTGTACAGCCATGTTAGAGGGCTAATGTCTGTGGTGTGTGGGTGTACAGCCATGTTAGAGGGCTAATGTCTGTGGTGTGTGGGTGTATAGCCATGTTAGAGGGCTAATGTCTGTGGTGTGTGGGTGTATAGCCATGTTAGAGGGCTAATGTCTGTGGTGTGTGGGTGTATAGCCATGTTAGAGGGCTAATGTCTGTGGTGTGTGGGTGTACAGCCATGTTTGAGGGCTAATGTCTGTGGTGTGTGGGTGTATAGCCATGTTAGAGGGCTAATGTCTGTGGTGTGTGGGTGTATAGCCATGTTAGAGGGCTAATGTCTGTGGTGTGTGGGTGTATAGCCATGTTAGAGGGCTAATGCCTGTGGTGTGTGGGTGTATAGCCATGTTAGAGGGCTAATGTCTGTGGTGTGTGGGTGTATAGCCATGTTAGAGGGCTAATGTCTGTGGTGTGTGGGTGTATAGCCATGTTAGAGGGCTAATGTCTGTGGTGTGTGGGTGTATAGCCATGTAAGAGGGCTAATGTCTGTGGTGTGCACAGTACTATTCCACACATTCATTCATTTTCTGCATTGTTTTGCTATAGGTGCTGATTGCATTTCACACATAATTGCTCTTGTACCAGCTTACTTTTAATGCTTCTGTTATTCTGGGTATATTTTGGAAACTGTAAGTAGCTTGCCCTCTCCCTACTATCACTCCCCCTCTCTCTCTCTCCTCTCTCTCTCTCTTTCCCCCTCCCTCCCTCCCTGCCTCCCTCCCTCCCTTGCTCCTCTCTCACCCCACACCTCTCTCTCCCCCCTCCCTCACTCTCCATCTCTCTCACTCATGAGGTTATAGACAGAGCTGGGGGACAAGTGGTCTCTCTCTTCCCCTCTCTCCCATCCCCTTACCTTCCTCTCTCTGCACTCTATCTCCTCTTCCCTCACTCTCTCCCCCCTCCATCTCTCTCTTGCTCTCTCTCACTCTCTCCCAACCTCATTCTCTTTCTCCCCCTCCCTCATTCTCCCTCCCCTCTCTCTCTCTCTCTCTCTCAATTCAATTCAATTCAAGGGGCTTTAATGGCATTGGAAACATATGTTATATATGCCAAAACAGGTGAAGTAGATTAATAAACAAAATAGAAATAAACAATAAAAATGAACAGTAAACATTACACTCACAGAAGTTCCAAATTAATAATGACTATACAAAATGACATTTGAAATGTTGAAGTTTTTCAACCACTCCACAAATTTCTTGTTAACAAATTATAGTTTGACATGTCGGTTAGGACATCTACCTTGTTGATGGCACAAGTAGTTTTTCCAAAAATTGTTAACAGACACATTATTTCGCTTATATTTCACTGCATAGAAGTTTACATACACTAAGTTGACTGTGCCTTTAAACAGCTTGGAAAATTCCAGAAAATTATGTCATGGCTTTAGAGACTTCTAATAGGCTGATTGGCATAATTTTAGTCAATTGTAGGTGTACCTGTGCATGTATTTCAAGGCCTACCTTCAAACTCAGTGCCTTTTTGCTTGACATCATGGGAATATCTAAATAAATCACCCAAGACCTCAGAAAATGAATTGTGTACCTCCACAAGTCTGGTTCATCATACCGCTCACGAAGGAGACGCGTTCAGTCGCCTAGAGATGAACGTACTTTGGTGCATACAGTGCAAATCAATCACAGAACAACAGCAAAGGACCTTGTGAAGATGCTGGAGGAAACAGGTACAAAAGTATCTATATCCACAATAAAACGAGTCCTATATTGACATAACCTGAAAGGCCGCTCAGCAAGGAAGAAGCCACTGCTCCAAAACCATCATAAAAAGAGCTTATGTTTAGAGGGAAAGGGAGGAGGCAAACTTAGCCTTTTTCCTCTAAACATAACGATGGTCATTATGGCCAAACAGTTCTATTTTTGTTTCATCAGACCAGAGGACATTTTTCCAAAAAGTATGATCATGTGCAGTTGCAAACCGTAGTCTGGCTTTTTATGGCGGTTTTGGAGCAGTGGCTTCTTCTTTGCTGAGCGGCCTTTCAGGTTATGTCAATATAGAACTTATTTTACTGTGGATATAGATACTTTTGTACCTGTTTCCTCCAGCATCTTCACAAGGTCCTTTGCTGTTGTTCTGGGATTGATTTGTACTTTTTGCACCAGTTTAAGTATAGCCAATTGGAATTTGTTGTCTGTATATTTTATAATTTCATTGAAGATACCATCAACACCACAGGCCTTTTTGGGATGAAGATTGATTTTTTTGTCCTGTAGTTCATTCAATGTAATTTGATAATCCACTGGGTTCTGGTGGTCTTTTATAGTTGATTCTAAGATTTGTATTTGATCATGTATATGTTTTTGTTTCTTGTTCTTTGTTATAGAGCCAAAAACATTGGAGAAGAGATTTACCCAAATATCTCCATTTTGGATAGATTATTATTTGTGTTGTTGTTTGTTTCGTGTTTTCCGATTCTTCAATTACATTGAGCTGATTTCTGCCATGCTGTTCCTTCTTTTTCCATAGTGTATTTCTGTATTGTTTTAGTGATTCACCATAGTGAAGGTGTAGACTCAGGTTTTCTGGGTCTCTATGTTTTTGGTTGGACAGGTTTCTCAATTTCTTTCTTAGATTTTTGCATTCTTCATCAACCATTTGTCATTGTTGTTCATTTTCTTCAGTTTTCTATTTTTATTTTATTTTATTTGATAGGGAAGCTGAGAGGTCAAATATACTGTTTAGATTTTCTACTGCCAAGTTGACACCTTCACTATTATAGTGAAACATTTTGTCCAGGAAGTTGTCTGAAAGGGATTGAATGTGTTGTTGCCTAATTGTTTTTTGGTAGGTTTCCACACTACTTTCCTTCCATCTATAGCATTTGTTAATATTACTCAGTTCCTTTGGCTTTGATGCCTCATGATTGGGTATTGCTCTGTTTAGGTAGACTGTGATTTTGCTGTGATCTGATAGTGGTGTCAGTGGGCTCTGAGAGACTCTGGGTTGAGGTCAGTGATAAAGTAGTCTACAGTACTACTGCCAAGAGATGAGCTATAGGTGTACCTACCATAGGAGTTCCCTCGAAGCCTACCATTGACTATGTACATACCCAGCGTGCGACAGCTGCAGGAGTCGCGACTCGTTTGTGTTGGTTATGTTGTCATAGTTGTTCCTAGGGGGGCCTATGGGTGAGGGAATGCTGTCACCTCCAGGCAGGTGTTTGTCCCCCTGTGTGCTGAGGGTGTCAGGTACTTATCCGGTTTTGGCATTTAGGTCACCACAGACTAGTACATGTCCCTGGGCCTGGAAATGATTGATTTCCCCCTCCAGGATGGAGAAGGTGTCTTCATTAAAGTATGGGGATTCTAGTGGGGGGATATACAGTAGGTAGCACACAGGAGGACATTTTTCACTCTTCATTAAGATAATTTCCTTTTGAATTTCTAGCCAAATGTAAAATGTTCCTGTTTTGATTAATTAAATAGAGTGAGTTAGGCCTGCTCTATACCAAATTAGCATACCCCTGAGTTTCTTCCCTGTTTCACACCTGGTAGTTTGGTGGATGGGACTACCAGCTCTCTGTAACCTAGAGGGAAACTAGTGGGTCTGTCTCCTCTATACCAGGTTTCTTGTAGGATGAAAATGTCTGTATTTCTGATTTCTTTGATGAAGTCAATGTTCCTGCTCTTTAGGCCAAAGGCAGATGACCTCAGGCCTTGGATATTCCAGGACGATATAGTGAAGGCTTTTTGTTCCATAGAGTGGCCAATGTTGTTGGTCGTGGTTTGGCCTCAGGCCAGTAATTGTGAGCAGAGCATGCTGAGCATCTGGTACATGCCATTGGCTTGGGCTAGTGTAAGAGTGGGGGTTGGGCCTTTTTTCCTGCTTCCGGGCGAAGGTGGGCACTGCTGCCTTGTAGAGGTGGACCTGGTCATAGAGGCTGTTCAAGTCCAGGGTGGACCTGGTTATAGAGGCTGTTCAAGTCCAGGGTGGAGTGGTGGGCACTGCTGCCTTGCATAGGTGGACCTGGTCAGTCCAGGGTGGAGTGGTGGACACTGCTGCCTTGCATAGGTGGACCTGGTCATAGAGGCTGTTCAAGTCCAGGGTGGAGTGGTGGGCACTGCTGCCTTGCATAGGTGGACCTGGTCAGTCCAGGGTGGAGTGGTGGGCCAGGAAAACATTTGGTTTTGAGGCACAGTCACAGGAAATACTTGTGTTTACCCGTTGTATAGTGGCAGGGTGGAAGTCTTTTCCTGGTAGCAGGGTGGAGATAACCACTTGTGCATTGGGGAAAGTAGAAGAAGCTTTTTCAATCACTCCTGTGAGTGCTGTGGCCACCCTTTCCTGCTGTGCCCTCAGGTCGTTTGTGCCTGTGTGTATTATTATGTGGCTGGGTGACTCTAGGTGGTCCTCAGACAGAAGGTCTAGGGATTGCTGGGTTTTTGGACACCAGAGTTTAGACACAGTGTGTTTGGGAAAAATGTTTTTTTTCTTGTATATATTTCCCATTTGAGTCCATAAGTAGTACAATCTGTGTCTTGTGTATGTCCCCCTGGGCTTGGGGTTCTTCATGTGTCTGTCCCGCTGTGATGTCAAGGCTATGGTCAGGGTCTGGGGTGGACTGTTCTGCTGTGTTGTCGAGACTTTTGTCTTCTTGGCTTTTGGAAATAAAATATAGCTTCAGACTGAAAATTATTCACTCAGTTCCAGGCTGGATGGTGTTTTCAGGTTTATGTTGTTTTCCAGAGAATGTTCTGTATTGCTTTGGAATGATGATCTTTGGCATTTTTAAGCCTTCCAGGTGATTCCGTAATTCCTTCCAAAATCAGGTGTCGGTTTTGAGTTTTATTTGGCGTGAAGTTTATGTTGTAAAGGGCAGTATCCTGTCCCTGTTTTTCTCAATCTATCTTTTTTTAAGAAGATGCTGAAAAATACAGGAGCTCATCTTCTCATGACCTCGACTCTCTCTTGACTCTCTCCCGCTCTATCTCTCTCCCCCCTCCCCCTCTGTCACTCTCTCTCCCCTCTCTCTCGTTCTCCTAACCTCTATCTCTTTCTCCCATCCCTCATTCTCTCTTCCACGCTCCCCACTCTCTCTCCCCTCCCTCCCTCACCCCCCTCACTCCAACCCCTTCCCCTCTCTCCTCCACCTCTCTCTCTCCCCCACCTCTCTCTCTCTCTCCTAACCTCTCTCTCGTTCTCCTAACCTCTCTCTCTTTCTCCTAACCTCTCTCTCGTTCTCCTAACCTCTCTCTCGTTCTCCTAACCTCTCTCTCGTTCTCCCATCCCTCATTCTCTCTTCCACGCTCCCCACTCTCCCTCCCTCACCCCCCCCTCCCTCCAACCCCTTCCCCTCTCTCCTCCACCTCTCTCTCTTTCCTACCCCTCTCTTCTCTCTCTCTCTCTCTCTCTCTCTCTCTCTCTCTGACAGTAATTTCTACGGGGCATTTGCCAGACCTAGTCACTCAGTGCTGTCTGTTAAATTTATTCTGGAGAGCTTTAGAGAAAGATGTGATGGGAAAAAGAGGAGTGGGCGAACAGTCTCAGGACATTTTTAAAACATAATGGAATGCATTCTTTCTGATACTCTTGCTGCCCCCATCTCTTTGCTAGTATACTAGTAGAGAATGAGACAAATCATGTGTGGAACAAACATTTACAATGGAAGCATCTGTGAAAGTTGTCATATTGATAACAAAGCACATGACAGAAATATTATGCCAAGTTTTCAAATGACCAGTTGTTTCTTTGGTATATAAAGATATATAAAGTGATATGTGCATTTGAACAATAGCATAAATATTCTTATTTCATTTTGGCATGTAAACAGAATCACCACTGCTGCCCATGCTGCCAATGTGTTTTAGAACGAGGCAAGAACAGTGCAGCCAGCTGAAAAGTGCATTGGACGGTTACACAACATAAGCACAAGGAAAATGCACAGATGCGACAAGTTGAAAACAAATGATCTCAACTGGGGATAGATAGCTCAACTGGGGATAGATAGCTCAACTGGGGATAGATAGCTCAACTGGGGATAGATAGATCAACCCGGGATAGATAGCTCAACTGGGGATAGATAGCTCAACTGGGGATAGATAGCTCAACTGGGAATAGATAGCTCAACTGGGAATAGATAGCTCAAATGGGGATAGATAGCTCAACTGGGGATAGATAGCTCAACTGGGAATAGATAGCTCAACTGGGAGTAGATAGCTCAACTGGGAATAGATAGCTCAACTGGGAATAGATAGCTCAACTGGGGATAGATAGCTCAACTGGGGATAGATAGCTCAACTGGGAATAGATAGCTCAACTGGGGATAGATAGCTCAACTGGGGATAGATAGCTCAACTGGGAATAGATAGCTCAACTGGGGATAGATAGCCTAACTGGGGATAGATAGCTCAACTGGGGATAGATAGCTCAACTGGGGATAGATAGCTCAACTGGGAATAGATAGCTCAACTGGGAATAGATAGCTCAACTGGGAATAGATAGCTCAACTGGGGATAGATAGCTCAAATGGGAATAGATAGCTCAACTGGGGATAGATAGCCTAACTGGGAATAGATAGCTCAACTGGGGATAGATAGCTCAACTGGGGATAGATAGCTCAACTGGGGATAGATAGCTCAACTGGGAATAGATAGCTCAACTGGGAATAGATAGCTCAACTGGGAATAGATAGCTCAACTGGGGATAGATAGCTCAACTGGGGATAGATAGCTAGCATAACATCACAAGGATGATGAGTTCTCCAGTAACTTGCAAACCAAAATCCCTGACTTTCAATCTTTGTCCTTCTTCTTCTTCTTCTTCTTCTTCTTATTCCTATTCTTCTTCTTCTTCTTCTTCTTCTTCTTCTTCTTCTTCTTCTTCTTCTTCTTCTTCTTCTTTATTATTCTGAACACTATTCATCTTACACCGTTTAACCTCTAGCATCGAGCAATCCCGTATCCGGGAGCGTAATCATAGCCTCAAGCTCATTAGCATAACGCAACGTTAAATATTCATGAAAATTGCAAATGAAATGAAAGAAATATATTCACTCACAAGCTTAGCCTTTTGTTAACAACACTGTCACCTCAGATTTTCTAAATATGCTTTTCAACCATCGCTACACAAGCATTTGTGTAAGAGGTATTGATAGCTAGCATAGCATTAGCCTAGCATTCAGCAGGCAACATTTTCATGAAAACAAGAAAAGCATTCAAATAAAATCATTTACCTTTGAAGAACTTCGGAGGTTTTCAATGAGGAGACTCTCAGTTAGATAGCAAATGTTCAGTTTTTCCAAAAATATTATTTGTGTAGGAGAAATCGCTCCGTTTTGTTCATCACGTTTGGCTAAGAAAAAAACCCGAAAATTCAGTCATTACAACGCCAAACTTTTTTCCAAATTAACTCCATAATATCGACAGAAACATGGCAAACGTTGTTTAGAATCAATCCTTAAGGTGTTTTTCACATATCTATTCGATGATAAATCATTCGTGGCAGTTGTGTTTCTCCTCTGAAGAAAATGCACGCAGCTGGAGATTACGCAATAATTTCGACGGAGGACACCAAGCGGGCACCTGGTAAATGAAGTCTCTTATGGTCAATCTTCCAATGATATGCCTACAAATACGTCACAATGCTGCAGACACCTTGGGGAAACGGCAGAAAGTGTAGGCTCATTCCTGGCGCATTCACAGCCATATAAGGAGACATTGGAACACAGCGCCTTCAGAATCTGGGCCATTTCCTGTTTGAAATTTCATCTTGGTTTCGCCTGTAGCATCAGTTCTGTGGCACTCACAGATAATATATTTACAGTTTTGGAAACGTCAGAGTGTTTTCTTTCCAAAGCTGTCAATTATATGCATAGTCGAGCATCTTTTCGTGACAAAATATCTTGTTTAAAATGGGAACGTTTTTTTATCCAAAATTAAGAGCGCCCCCTAAGAAGTTAAGGTAGAAACACCTTTCAAACCTTTAAACGTGTCGACTGGTCGGGAATAGTGTGCTTCCATACAACTTTTTGATATACTTTATACGTTTTAAACTACACTGAATGAAAATATAAACACAAGGACATCAGTCAATTGAAATAAATTCATTAGGCCTGTCATGTCTTTGGCTATGCCAGATTAAGTGATATGACATGCTATTCTATAAAATAATTTATCCGTAATTAATATT
>NC_088243.1:7492347-7568492 GCF_036934945.1 Oncorhynchus masou masou | reverse complement strand
CTGATTGAGCTAATCATGCAAATGTAATTAACTAGAGAGTCGGACACCACAAATTAATATTTATAGAGCTGTTATCTTCCGAATAAACTTTTAAAGACCTAGTAATATTTTGCATCAATAGCAGTCAATATTAATCGTCATCTTAATTCAGTCTCATCTGAAAGTTGTAAATTCTTGGTTATTTGCACAAACCCTGGCTAACAAGTTGAACCAGCAATACAAAATTGGGATTAATAATTTATTTACTAAATACCTAACTAATCACACAGAATTACACATAATTAAATCATAACTTGATTACAAATTACGTCATAAAGGAAAATGTCACTAGCGGGCGGAACAGATATGACAGCTTGTTACACAAAAGAAAAGGGGCTGGGTTTGAGTGAAAGAGCGGGAAGACTGAGGAACAAAGGGCAAAGTTGCGCTATCGTAAATACAGTATCTTATGCTTTCTAAATTACCGGCCATTTGGAAAAGGAAAATGCAATAAATGTTTACTCTGACCTGCGATTCGGTAGGTTGGTAGTAGATGGAAGGCTGTGTTGCCCAAACTAGTCCTTTGAAGAATGTCTCTGCTGGTAAATTGAATACGTTGTAGTAACATCGTTGTGTGGTAGACGGGATACCCTGTCTGTTCCTTCCTAACCCTCGTTTGCAGCGGCTGTTGCTAATTCAACGGCTAGGAGGTATCACTTCTGTGGTGAATAAGAGTTCAAAGTTCATACCATTCGCAACCAAAGCTCATGCTGATGTTGGCTTCGTTCTGTAGTTATTATCTGAACCATTCTGACATCGGACCGTCGTCCTCACGTCCTCGGAACAGGAGGTTATATTGTCGTCAAGGGCTTATATAGGAAGGGAGAGGATGGCTTGTTTGAAAAGTTGTATAGCCCAACTCCCTTCACAGGGGCGGGCCACTGATTGAGCAGAGCCCTATCTTATGAAAACCCAAATCTCACATTTTAAAGGCTAAAATAACATTTCATCCCATCACGAATAATTTCATATTCAAACATTTAAATTGAACAACAATACCATGTGAATCCTATAACTCTGATATGTAGACTTTCCACTGTAGAGTTTATGTCATCTTATCATTGATGAGAATGTCTCAGATGAACACCGAACTGACATCACAGTCATTAAGTACCACCACATATGTTCAATTGGTCGGATTACTTAAATGTAAATGTAAATTACCAGAATATATCTCTATGATAACCAAGGGTTTTGTAAATGTAACATCAGTAGAGTAGAGAGAGGAAAAAGGGGGAAAGAGGTATTTATAACTGTCATAAACCTACCCCCAGGCTAACGTCATGACAGGCCCTAATCTATGGATTTCACATGACTGGGAAAACAGAAATGCATCTTGTTGTTTACAGATACCTTTAAAAAAAAGATAGGTGTCAGGACCCGGTTTCGAACCTGGGTCTCCGGAGTGAGAAACAGTCACTTAACCAACTGAGCCACGAATAGACAGCAGAACCCAGAAGATGAGGCAGACACAGCAGTACTTAAGACGGTGTATTTAATAAAGAAAAACTCCTAAAATAAAAAATGGCAAATCCAAAAGGTGGTAGGTAAAACACAAAAAAAAACTAAAAAGAAACTCACTAAAACTAAACAAAAACAAAAAACAGAATACTACAAGAACTTCACCCGGAATCGACAAGAGCACACAGAACACTAGGGCAGGGTGCCAACATACAAACACAGAGCACAGAACTGAGGGAAACAAAGGGTTTAAATACATTCAGGGGAAACGAGACACAGGTGCAAACAATAATGGGGATCAAGGGAAAAACACAGGGACAAAAAGCACAATGGGGACATCTACTGACAAAAACACAGAACAACCCTGGCCAAATCCTGACAGAATCCCCCTAGAACGGCTCCTGACGTTCCTACCAGCTCTCTCAGGGTGGAGGACCCTGAACTGACGAATGAGGTCAGGGTCCAGGATGTCTTTGGCAGGAACCCAGGAGCGCTCCTCAGGACCGTAGCCTTTCCAGTCCACCAGATACTGCCAGGACCGCTGCACCCGGCGGGAATCCAGTATCCGGTGGACGGTATAAGCCGGCTGGCCTCCAATGACACGAGGCGGAGGGGGAGGTCTGTCTGCCGGGACAAGGGGAGAAAAAACAACAGGTTTTAACAAAGACACATGAAATGTGGGATTAATCTTAAGGGATCTGGGTAAGTGTAGGCGATAAGAAACTGGGTTAACTCTCCTGGCAACCTTGAAGGGACCGATGTATTTTTGGGACAGCTTGCGAGACTCCACCCGTAGAGGTAAGTCTCTTGTGGAGAGCCAGACTCTCTGGCCGGGGCGCAGGGTAGGCCCGGGACGGCGACGTCTGTTGGCTTGTTGTTGATACCTCTGTGAGGAACGCATCAGATTAAGACGGGTCTTCCTCCACATAAGCCGACAGCGTCTGACGAATCTCAAGGCTGAAGGCACTCTGACTTCTGCCTCCTGGTCCGGGAACAATGGAGGAGCATAGCCAAACTGACACTCGTGCGGGGACATACCAGTGGAGGAGGAGCGCAAGGTGTTGTGCGCGTATTCGGCCCAAACAATAAAGGATGACCATGTGGACGGGTTGTCACGAGTCATACATCGGAGGGTGGTTTCCAGCTCTTGATTCATCCTCTCTGTTTGGCCGTTGGACTCCGGATGGTACCCTGAAGATAGACTGGCAGAAGCCCCCATGAGTTGGCAGAAGGCCTTCCAAAACCTTGAGGCGAACTGGGGACCTCTGTCAGAAACCACATCTTGAGGAATGCCGAAGACTCGGAACACATGATTAATTACCAACTCAGCCGTTTCCTTGGCAGAAGGTAACTTAGTCAGAGGGACGAACCTGGCCGCCTTTGAAAACCTGTCGATTATGACTAGGATAGTAGTATTGCCATGGGATGGAGGAAGTCCAGTAATAAAGTCCAATGATATATGGGACCAGGGTCTGTGGGGAACAGGTAAAGGGTGAAGGAGTCCTTGAGGGTGGAGGTGAGAAGATTTGCCCTGGCAGCACACGGGGCAGGCATTGACGAAAGTGGCAACGTCTTCTCTTATGGTAGGCCACCAGAACTTACGCTGGATGAACTCCAAGGTGCGACCTACGCCCGGATGACAGGTGAGGCGAGAGGACTGCCCCCACAGAAGGACCTGAGTCCTCACTGCCTTGGGGACAAACAACCGATTGGCAGGACCTCCTTTAGGGTCCGGTTCGCTAGCTTGAGCACGTCTCACGGTATCCTCAACTTGCCACGAGATCGGAGCCACAATCTTAGCAGCAGGAAGGACAGGCATGTCCGTGTCATCTCGAATGGCAGGAGCGTAGACTCGGGACAGGGCATCCGGTTTGAGATTCTTCGACCCGGGCCGATAGGTGAGGATAAACTGGAATCGATTGAAGAAAAGAGACCATCTAGCTTGTCTAGAGTTCAATCGCTTCGCCTGCTGGATATACTCCAGATTCTTGTGGTCCGTAAGCACTTGAAACGGGTGAGAAGCCCCCTCGAGCCAGTGTCTCCATTCCTTCAATGCCATCTTAACCGCTAGGAGTTCACGATCCCCACATCGTAGTTCCTCTCAGTCGGGGTAAGCCGGTGTGAGAAGAAAGCGCACGGATGAAGCTTCTTGTCTTCACCCCTCTGAGACAGGACAGCTCCAACACCAACCTCTGATGCGTCTACCTCCACCACAAATGGTTCATCCGTAGTCGGTAGTATCAGGATGGGAGCAGAGAGGATGCGCTGCTTGAGTCCTTGGAAGGCCGTCTCAGCTTCTCTTCCCCAAGAAAACCTTGCATTGCCACCTTTGGTTAAAGCTGAGAGAGGAGCTGCCACCAAACTGAAGTTCTTGATGAACTTGCGGTAAAAGTTTGTGAAGCCCAGGAAACGCTGAACATCCTTAACGGATTTGGGGGTGGGCCAATCCGCTACCGCCCTACCTTCCTAGGGTCCATTTGGATTCGACCGGGTTCCACTACAAATCCCAGGAATTGTACTCGGGATGAATGGAATTCACATTTTCCGGCTTAACGTACAGATGGCTGTCCAGGAGGCGTTTGAGTACTTGTCTGACATGCTTAGTGTGTTCTTGAAGGGAGCTCGAAAAGATGAGGATGTCATCCAAGTAAACGAACACAAATATGTTAAGCATATCCCTAAGCACATCGTTTATGAGCGCTTGGAACACCGCTGGGGCGTTGGTCAGGCCGAAGGGCATCACCAAGTATTCATAGTGACCAGTAGGCGTGTTGAAAGCGGTCTTCCACTCGTCACCAGGTCTGATCCGCACAAGATGGTATGCGTTCCGCAGGTCAAGCTTAGTGAAAACAACTGCTTCCTGGAGCAGCTCGAAGGCTGTGGCCATAAGGGGTAGCGGGTAACGGTTACGGACGGTTATGGCATTGAGTCCCCGGTAGTCGATGCAAGGACGTAACCCACCGTCTTTCTTGGCCACAAAGAAGAACCCTGCTCCCGCCGGGAGGTGGATGGACGCATGAGGCCTGCTTCCAGAGAGTCCTTGATATAGGTATCCATAGCAGCTCGTTCGGGTGGAGATAGGGAAAAGATCCGACCCCTGGGGGGCAAGTGCCCGGAAACAGGTCGATGGGGCAATCGTAAGATCTATGGGGTGGTAGCATGGTGGCCCTCTGTTTGCTAAACACCAGTTTGAGGTCATGGTAACACTCGGGAACTCGGGTCAGATCGATGGATTCTAAAGACTCGGGAGTAGAACTCGGGAATTCTGGAAAATACAAGTAGCTTGGCACGTAGGACCCCACTGCTTGATAGTGCCCACAGACCAGTCGATGTGAGGGTTATGGCTGTGAAGCCAGGGGTATCCAAGGACGAGAGGGAACTCGGAACAGGAGATCAAATGAAAGTTCATCAATTCCTGGTGTTGTGAAACTGAAAGTCTCAAGAAGGTAGTGACATGAGTGACAAGTCCAGATCCCAAAGGGCTTCCATCCAATGTAGTAACCCTCATGGGGTCACTTAGAGGTTCAGAGGGAACGCCATTCTTCTTCGCCCAGACACCATCCATGAAGTTACCTGCGGCTCCAGAGTCTACCAAGGCTTGAAGGTGAAGCTTGTGGTTGTCCCAGGAGAGGGTGACTGGAATGAGCAGACGGGAGTTGGACGGATGGGAGGAGGTTATGTTTCCCGTTACAGTTCCCCCGGTCTGTACGGGACAGAGCGTTTCCCTGGAGCCTGGGACACGTGGAACGGAAATGGCCCGGTTTGCCGCAATATAGACAGCGTCGCTCCCTCATCCGGCGGTCTCTCTCAGCCTGGGAGATGCGTCCAATCTGCATGGGTTCCGGTGGAGCCAGTGATGATAAAGGTGGGGACTCGGAGCTGGGACTGATAGGGGCTAGAGGTCTACGGTTGAGTTCTCTCTCTCTCAGACGCTGGTCAATGCGTGAGGCCAACTTGATCAAGGACTCGAGATTGTCCGGTGGTTCCCGAGTGGCCAGTTCATCTTGGATAGTGTCGGAAAGGCCTTTCAGAAAGCACACCGTGAGCGCCTCGTTGTTCCAGCCACTCGCTGCTGCCACCGTGCGGAACTGGATGGCATAGTCCGTCACGCTGCGCCAACCTTGATGGAGAGTCAGGAGCTGTTTGGCTGAGTCAGAACCACTGCTTGGGCCTTGAAACACTCGTTTGAATTCCTCAGCAAAGGCAGAGTAGCTGGCACAGCAGGAACTATGGGCATCCCACACAGCAGTAGCCCAGGCCAGGGCTTTTTCCGACAGCAGGGTGATGATATATGCGATCTTAGACCGGTCGGTGGGAAATGACGAGGGTTGCAGCTCAAAGGAGAGAGAACATTGAGTGAGAAACCCTTTACAAGCACTTGGATCACCTGAGAACCGTTGGGGAGGTGGAAGACGAGGTTCAGCCAGGGGGTTAACTGCCATGGGTACGTGAACTTGAGGTACTGGGACGGGAACTGTTGCCGGGGTAAGTCGATCAGATACTTGCTTAATGGAAGTCAGCATCTCCGACAGAAGATGAGAATGTCTAGCCATTAAGGCCTCTTGCTGAACCAGGGCGGCTTCGTGGCGTTGGACAGTCTCCTGGTGGTGGGACAGCGTGGCAAAAGGTCCTGGGAACTGGCTGCCTCTGGGTTCATTTTTGGCTCTGTGTTTCTGTCAGGACCCGGTTTCGAACCTGGGTCTCCGGAGTGAGAAACAGTCACTTAACCAACTGAGCCACGAATAGACAGCAGAACCCAGAAGATGAGGCAGACACAGCAGTACTTAAGACGGTGTATTTAATAAAGAAAAAAAAACTCCTAAAATAAAAAATGGCAAATCCAAAAGGTGGTAGGTAAAACACAAAAAAAACCTAAAAAGAAACTCACTAAAACTAAACAAAAACAAAAAACAGAATACTACAAGAACTTCACCCGGAATCGACAAGAGCACACAGAACACTAGGGCAGGGTGCCAACATACAAACACAGAGCACAGAACTGAGGGAAACAAAGGGTTTAAATACATTCAGGGGAAACGAGACACAGGTGCAAACAATAATGGGGATCAAGGGAAAAACACAGGGACAAAAAGCACAATGGGGACATCTACTGACAAAAACACGGAACAACCCTGGCCAAATCCTGACAATAGGGGCGTGGATCAGAAAACCAGTCAGAATCTGGTGTGACCACCATTTGCCTCATGAAGTGCGACACATCTACTTCGCGTAGAGTTGATCAGGATGTTGAATGTTTCCTGTGGAATGTTGTCCCACTCCTCTTCAAAAGATGTGCGAAGTTGCTGGATATTGGCGGGAACTAGAACATGCTGTCTTACACGTTGATCCAGAGCTTCCCGAACATGTGAAGCCGGATGTGATGGTCCTGTGCTGGCATGATTACACGTGGTCTGCGTTTGTGAGGCCGGTTGGACGTACTGCCAAATTCTCAAAAAAACATTGGAGGCAGCTTACAGTAGGGTAGAGAAATTAACATTAAATTATCTGGCAACAGCTCTGGTGCAGTCAGCATGCCAACTGTACTCTCCCTCAAAACTTCAGACATCTGTGGCATTGTGTTGTGTGACAAAACTGCAAGTTTAAGAGTGCCCTTTTAAGGCCCCCAGCACAAGGTGCACCTGTGTAATGATCATTCTGTTTAATCAGCTTCTTGATATGCCACACCTACCAGGTCAATGGATTATATTGTCAAAGGAGAAATGCTCAAATTTGTGCACAACATTTGAGAAACATAAGCTTTTTGTGCATATGGAAAATGTTTGGGATCTTTTCTTTCAGCTCATTAAACATGGATCCAACATGTTCCATTTATATTTTTGTTCAGTGTATTACACTTTTGGTTCTTCTTTTTGTCCTTCATCCACTTTCAAGGGATTTCCTCAGCATTCTCAAGGTCCCATTGTGACATCCTCACTCACAACATTCTATTCTATTCACTCTAAACAATGCACTTTTTGACACAAATCAGCTACTTTGACCGCTTTCCCAACAATTTACAGAAAGGTACAACATATGCAATCTTCCTCTGCTGTTCAAAATAAAAAATCAGAACATCATTATCTGGTACCGATCAAATGTTACAGCTGTTTAAGTAACCGCGTCGATAACATGTTCTCTAACTTTTTATTGTACAACTTTCCTAACATGTTAGACAAAAAGTTAAGGTATGACAACTTCGTCTACTTTTCTGTTATTCAAATCGGAAATCGGAACAAAAATATCTCATACTGATCAAACGTTAATGGTGTTTAAATATGTGATCTAACTTCCTTACAGTCCAAAGTAATAAGGAATATCAAAGTAATCAGATCAGATATTAAAATATATTTACTGTTGACTATATTTCACCACTTCACTTAAGTAAAAGGTTTTAAACTTCTTCCACTACCTCAAACATACTTTCAAAGAGCTGTCGGAAGTCACACAATTTTTATTCATGGAAAATGTACATGTAGTTACAGTTGAAATTGGCATGCAAGCTAGTTAACTACTGGTAGCTAGCTAGCTTGTCCCACTAGCAAGGATCTTACACAGGAGAAGCTAAAACTGTGATGCGAATTGAGCACAGCCACAGAGTCATGATTGTTTGTCCTACCAGATCTAGGAGGAGGTTAGAGATGGTGGATCCCTCAGTCCTTCAAATGTTGATGGTTGTAGATGTCCAGTTCAGGCCCCAGGCTTCCATTGACAGTCATAATTATTTATTCACAAGTTCATTGCAATTTCCTATTGCTGTTACGCCATCTGTTCAGTACCTGATAGAGCAGTCCCAGAAGACCCGGGCGTTCATATTATTGCTCAGGAAGGTCCAAAATCATCTGATGAAATCCTAATGTCCTAATGGATAAGCTACCACTGTACCTGAGTGTGTGTGTGTGTGTGTGTGTGTGTGTGTGTGTGTGTGTGTGTGTGTGTGTGTGTCTGCATCTGCCACACTGATCTTCAACAATGGGGCCTCTCAGGTGTGTGTGCTTAGTCCCCTCCTGATCTCCCTGTTCAACTATGACTGCATGGCCAAGCAATACTCCAACACCATCATTAAGTTTGCTGACGACACAACAGTGGTAGGCCTGATCACCGAAAACAGACAACCTATAGGGAGGAGGTCAGAGACCTGGCAGTGTGGTGCCAGGACAATGACCTCTCCCTCAATGTGAGCAAGACTAAGGAGATGATCGTGGACTATAGAAAAAGGATATAGGAACAGGCCCCCATTAACATTGACGGGGCTTAAGTGGAGCGGATCGAGAGATTCAAGTTCCTTGGTGTCCACATCACCAACAAACTAGCATGGTCCAAACACACCAAGACAGTTGTGAAGAGGACATGACAACACCTTTTCCCCCTCAAGAGACTGAAAAGATGAGGCATGGGTCCCCAGATCCTCAAAAAGATCTACAGCTGCACCATCAAGACTCTCCGGACATGTTGCATCACCGCCTGGTATGGCAACTGCTCAGCATCTGACCATAAGGCGCTACAGAGGGTAGTGCGTACAGCCCAGTACAAGGCCAAGCTTCCTGCCTTCCAGGACCTACAGTTGAAGTCAGAAGATTACATACACTTAGGTTGGAGTCATTAAAACTTGTTTTTCAACCACTCCACATATTTCTTGTTAACTAACTATAGTTTTGACACAAGTATTTATTCCAACAATTGTTTACAGACAGATTATTTAACTTATAATTCCCTGTATCACAATTCCAGTGGGTCAGAAATTTACAATCACTAAGTTGACTGTGCCTATAAACCGCTTGGAAAATTCCAGAAATGTATGTCATGGCTTTAGAAGCTTCTGATAGGCTAATTGACATCATTGGAGGCAATTGGAGGTGTACCTGTGGATGTACCTACAAACTCAGTGCCTCTTTGCTTGACATCATGGGAAAATCAAAAGAAATCAGCCAAGACCTCAGAAAAAAAGTCTGGTTCATCCTTGGGAGCAATTTCCAAACGCCTGAAGGTACCACTTTCATCTGTACAAATAATAGTATGCAAATATAAACCCCATGGGACCGTGCAGCCGTCATACTGCTCAGGAAGTCTCCTAGAGATGAACGTACTTTGGTGCAAAAAGTGAAAATCAATCCCAGAACAACAGCGAAGGATCTTGTGAAGATGCTGGAGGAAACAGGTACCAAGTCTATATATCCACAGTAAAATGAGTCCTATATCGACATAACCTGAAAGGAAGAAGCCACTGCTACAAAACCACCATATAAAAGACAGACAACAGTTTGCAACTGCACATGGGTACAAACATTGTACTTTTTGGAGAAATGTCCTCTGGTCTGATGAAACAAAAATAGAACTGCTTGGCCATAATGACCATCATTATGTTTGGAGGAAAAAGGGGGAGGCTTGCAAGCTGACGAACACCATCCGAACCGTGAAGTATGGGGGCGGCAGCATCATGTTGTGGGCGTGCTTTGCTGCAGGAGGGGCTGGTGCACTTCTCAAAATAGATTGCATTACGAGGAAGAACTATTATGTGGTTATATTGAAGCAACATCTCAAGACATCAGTCAGGAAGTTAAAGCTTGGTCGCAAATGGGTCTTCCAAATGGACAATGACCCCAAGCATTCTTCCAAAGTTGTGGCAAAATGGCTTAAGGACAACAAAGTCAAGGTATTGGAGTGGCCATCACAAAGCCCTGACCTCAATCCTATAGAAAATTTGTGGACAGAACTTAAAAAGTGTGTGAGAGCAAGGAGGCATACATACCTGATTCAGTTCCACCAGCTCTGTCAGGGGGAATGGGCCAAAATTCACTCACATTTTTGTGGGAAGCTTGTGGAAGGCAACCCGAAACGTTTGACCCAAGTTAAACAATTTAAAGTCAATGCTACAAAATTCTAATTGAGTGTATGCACACTTCTGACCCACAGGAAATAAAAGCTGAAATAAATCATTCTCGCTACTATTGTTCTGACATTTCACATTCTTAAAATAAAGTGGTGATCCTATGTATAGTGACTTTACAAATTACCTCGACTAACCCGTACCCCCCCACACTGACTCGGTACCAGTACCCCCTGTATACAGTCTCATTATTGTTATGTCATTTTCTTGTGTTTCTTTTCAATAAAAAAAAATCACTTTAGTTTATTTGGTAAATATTTTCTTAACTCTTTTTCTTGAACTGCGTTGTTGACTAAGGGCTTGTAAGTAAGCATTTCACGGTATGGTCTACTACAGCTGTTGTATTCGGCGCACGTGACAAATACATTTTGATATATTTTTTATTTAGTTGCATGTGTGCTTCTATTCTTGCTTAAAAGGCATATGTGTGCACATGTGTGTGTGTGTGTATGTGTGTGTCATAGGAACGTGACATAGTTCTGGCACAGGACTCCACCGTCTGTGCCAGATGTATGGTCTGCAGCTGTGGGGAAATAGCAGAGGTGGGACCACTATTATTCAAGTCACAAGGTCTGAGTCTCACGTAGAATGGGTCCAAGACTCAAGTCCATGTCATATGCATTCTAAGAGCATGTCAAGTCGACTCTCAAGTCAAGTAAAAATCTCTATGTGTAGATTGACCAAATATACATGGGTAACAGCCCAATAGAAATTGCCTGTGTATCAGTCTCAACCGGTCCTATCTGAATGGACACACATAGAGAAACCAAATGGAATCTGTCTAACAGGAGCTCAAACTGGTAGGCCTAGATAATATAAGCACTTGGCCCTCGGGACCATACAATTACTCAATTGGCATTTACAACCAATAAATTGGTTCTACAATGTAAAAGGCAATTTCCACATCCATTGTTACATTGGTACATTTGTCTTAATCAGACTATTTCAACAGCATGCATGCATGGAACAATCATTTTCTCTTATTCAATGTTCTGACTACAAAGCGTTACGCGCACAGGCCACATGGTCTTAATTCAATGCTCCACTAAGGCTTTACACGATCCTATTAAGCACAACAGAAAATGACCGAGACATAGGACACAGACACATGGAACGCAGACCATAACCCGGGTAAAAAAACACAACTTATACCTCATGAGTGTTGTGGATGTTCTATAAACGCTGTGCTCACTCAGAGCAGGGTAATAAATAGTTTGGCAAAATGAAAATGTATTGTAGTCTTATCAAACATGAAACAGAAATGTCTAGGTGTTGCAATAAACGGTACGGGGATGGAATGGTGAAAATTGCTGTTGATTATTGTCGTATTAGATAGAAGGTACATTTACAGCATGGGGCCTATGCATTTAAACGTGTGAAACCAACAGCAAACGTTTCAACAAGAGAAAAAAAGCACTTCAATTGTTAAATACCAGCAGGCCATGATAGTAATTCTTGCCCCATTTCTGGTGAATTTTCAAAGAAAACAATTAATATTCTTGATCACCAAACATTTATTTATTATGGCAATCCTCTCTTCCTGTTTCGCCCAGGTCGAGGTATTTTGTGTTTATCTTCATTTATTTGGTCAGGCCAGGGTGTGGCATGGGGTTTTTGTATGTGGTGTGTTGGTATTGGGTTTGTAGCTTAGTGGGGTGTTCTAGTTAAGTCTATGGCTGTCTGAAGTGGTTCTCAATCAGAGGCAGGTGTGTATCGTTGTATTCGTGTTACGTTTTGTTCATTAAACATGGATCGCAATCTACACGCTGCATTTTGGTCCGACTCTCTTTCACCGCATGAAAACCGTTACAGAATCACCCACCACAAACGGACCAAGCAGCGTGTCACCAGGCAGGAGCCACAGGAGAAACAGCAAAGGCAGCAGCAGGAGCAGCGTAAAAAGGACTTTTGGACTTGGGAGGAAATCCTCGACGGGAGAGGACCCTGGGCTAAACCAGGGGAGTGTAGCCGCCCCAAGGAGCAACAAAAGGAGGAATGGACATGGGAGGAGGAATTATTCGGAGAACGACCTTGGGTTCAGCCTGGAGAATATCGCCGCCCCAAAGAAGAACTAGAGGCGGCGAGAGCTGAGAGGCGCAGGTATGTGGAGGCAGCGCGGCGACGCGGTTGGAAGCCCGGGAGTCAGCCCCAAAAATTTCTTGGGGGGGCTCACAGGGAGTATGGCGACGCTAGGTAGGAGACCTGCGCCAACTTCCTGTGGTTACCGGGGGGCTAGAGAGACCGGGCAGGCTACCTGGCTGAGCTTCCTCTCAGTGCTGGGCTTCCTCTCAGTGCTGGGTTACCTCTCAGTGCTGGGCTTCCTCTCAGTCCCGAGCTTCCCCTCAGTGCTGAGTTGCCCCTCTGTCCCGAGCTGCCCCTCTGTCCCGAGCTGCCCCTCTGTCCCGAGCTGCCCCTCTGTCCCGATCTGCTCCTCAGTCCAGTGGGGTTCTGGGTGAGGACTACTAGGCCATGGTCGGCGGCGAGGGTGGACTATCCAAGGACGCGAGGAGGAGGGACTAAGACGGTGATTGAGTGGGGTCCACGTCCCGCGCCGGACCCGCCACCATGGACAGACGCCCACCCAGACCCTCCCTATTGTTTTGAGGTGCGTCCGGGAGTCTGCACCTTAGGGGGGGGGTTCTGTCACACCCTGGTCGAGGTATTTTGTGTTTATCTTTATTTATTGAGAGGCAGGTGTGTATCGTTGTCTCTGATTGGGAACCATATTTAGGCAGCCATATTCTTTGTGTGTTTCGTGGGTGATTGTCCTTAGTGTCCTTGTTCCTGTATCTGTGTTAGTTTACACTAGTATAGGCTGTTTTGGTTTTCGTTATGTTCTTTGTTTTGTAGTGTTTGTATTTAGATTCGTGTTACGTTTTGTTCATTAAACATGGATCGCAATCTACACTCTGCATTTTGGTCCGACTCTCTTTCACCGCATGAAAATCGTTACACTTCCTACAATTTGACATATGTGTTGCACCTGATCCTATAGCTGTACATCAAATCAGCAATCTGTTCTCTAGCTCACCCGACCTGTGTTGATTGACAGTTTGCTTGTACAATCAGAGTGCCGAGTGTGCACTTCACTCGACAATCTTATGCATTTTTTTTTCTTTTTACAAGGGACGATGCTGTGGCTACAGTCTCTGGCTTCCTGTAGAAAAATCCGCGTCGACTCAAAATGACACAAAATGAGTGGCGAAACATTACCAAACCTGTCCAAATGAATTCAAGTCATCAGTCTCAAGTCAAAGTCGAATCCCGAGATTTGAGGCTGCAAGTTCAAGTCAAGTTATCTATTTTCTATCAAGTCGAGTCTCAAGCCATAAAATGTGTGACTGGAATCAGATTGGGGTCCAAGTCATGTGACTTGAGTCCACAATGCTGGGAAATAGGTCAAAGGTCATTGCTGATGTAAGGCTGCAGCCCTGGCCTAGAGGCTGCAAGCGAGGTGGGGTCAAAGCGTTCATAGTGCCTCTGCGCTTCTGGGTCATACAGATAGGAAATGAGGGGCATTTGAAATCCGAGCTTGGCGCTATACAATAGCTGGCCACTGCAGACCACACGGAGCAGACCACATGGAGCAGACCACACGGAGCAGACCACACGGAGCAGACCACACGGAGCAGACCACATGGAGCAGACCACACGGAGCAGACCACATGGAGCAGACCACACGGAGCAGACCACACGGAGCAGACCACATGGAGCAGACCACACGGAGCAGACCACACGGAGCAGACCACACGGAGCAGACCACATGGAGCAGACCACACGGAGCAGACCACATGGAGCAGACCACACGGAGCAGACCACACGGAGCAGACCACACGGAGCAGACCACACGGAGCAGACCACACGGAGCAGACCACACGGAGCAGACCACACGGAGCAGACCACATGGAGCAGACCACATGGAGCAGACCACATGGAGCAGACCACACGGAGCAGACCACACGGAGCAGACCACACGGAGCAGACCACACGGAGCAGACCACACGGAGCAGACCACACGGAGCAGACCACACGGAGCAGACCACACGGAGCAGACCACATGGAGCAGACCACATGGAGCAGACCACACGGAGCAGACCACACGGAGCAGACCACATGGAGCAGACCACACGGAGCAGACCACACGGAGCAGACCACATGGAGCAGACCACATGGAGCAGACCACATGGAGCAGACCACACGGAGCAGACCACATGGAGCAGACCACATGGAGCAGACCACACGGAGCAGACCACACACAGGTCTAACCCCAGTCTGAAAACCAATCCCTATGATTTTTTAGATGAGTAGATTAGTACTTAATATAACTGAACAAAGGTCATATTTGTAAGAAATATGGTGGAAGCTTGACTAGGTTCTTCGAAAAACCATGTGGAACCTACATCTTGTGGAACCTACATCTTTCCCACTCTATCAGATCTACAGACACAGGAGGAGTTGAGACATAGGGTTGTTTTGGACTGAGCAACAGACATGGCCCGTCGTTGCTCACACAGAGACACAAAGCGCAGTCTGGGAATGTGTTTGGGAATCTGCACGATGCCAAAGTTGGTCAATTAATGAAAAAGATAGTTTATCATGCTATTGTTTTGACATTAGCAAGGGTTGTTGTTGTTAGAGCCAAGATTGCCACCACTGGGGCAGTTTCACAAGATGAGTTTCACAAGATGATTAACACCGATTGTTGTGACACTGAGTCAAAAGCATACTCTGCCACACAGTACACATACAGTGGTCTGAGAGAGAGCATGCCGTGGTGCAGAGAACGACAAGCAGTGAAAAAAGAGAGAAAGATAGAGATAGAGGGATGGTTTTGGGAGGATATTACATCATTGCCAAGTGTTTATCTTTTTAAAATAAGGCTTGTTACACTCCAAACCCTTTGTCCCGGCACCCATAAGAACAGCATATAAGAATGCTGCTGCTTGCAGAAAAAGTCAATAAAGAGCCATGCCGGATGGTTAGGCCTGGTTCCAACCCTCTGTGTCTCTGTGCAGCTGCTTGTCCGTTCAAACACAGGTCAGATGTGGGGAGAAACAGGACTTCTCACTGGTACTAGAAAGCAGTGAGCTAAAGCTTCAGGCTTGGAGGAATACAGTATAGACCTGGCCTGGTTAGTTTGGTATGCTGACAAATGTATTGCATGCATCACTGTGGTTTCAAGCCAAGACTTTTGAAAAGTGGATGATGAATCTAGAATGTAAAGCCTCAGTGGCATACAGACCACAGCCTACATTCTGATGGAGGGCTACAGTGTCAGGTCAGCCACAGACAGCTGATCCTCCTCTCCTATCCCCTCCTCTCCTATCCTCTCCTCTCCTCTCCTGTTCTCTCCTCTCATCCCCTCTCCTCCACTCCTCCACTCTCCTCCTTTCCCATCCTATTCTCCTATCCTCTCCTCCTATCTCCTGTCCTATCCTCTCCTCTTCTATCCCTTTCTCTCTTCTTCTCCTCCCCCAAACAGGGGTGAAACCTGAGATGCTGTATTTGAGATGCTGTAGTCTGGTGTTCTAGTGTCCCAGAGTCTTCTAGTGTCCCATTGTCTTCTAGTGTCCCAGTGTCTTCTAGTGTTCCAGTGTCTTCTAGTGTCCAAGTGTCCTCTAGTGTTCCAGTGTCTTCTATTGTGCCAGTGTCTTCTAGTGTCCCAGTGTCTTCTAGTGTCCCAGTGTGTTATAGTGTCCCAGTGTCTTCTAGTGTCCCAGTGTCCTCTAGTGTCCCAGTGTGTTATAGTGTCCCAGTGTCTTCTAGTGTCCCAGTGTATTCTAGTGTCCCAGTGTCTTCTGGTGTCCCAGTGTCTTCTGGTGTCCCAGTGTCTTCTAGTGTCCCAGTGTCTTCTAGTGTCCCAGAGTCTTCTAGTGTCCCAGTGTCTTCTAGTGTCCCAGTGTCTTCTGGTGTCCCAGTGTGTTCTAGTGTCCCAGTGTCCTCTAGTGTCCCAGTGTGTTATAGTGTTCCATTGTCTTCTAGTGTCCCAGTGTTCCAGTGTCTTCTAGTGTTCCAGTGTCTTCTAGTGTCCAAGTGTCCTCTAGTGTCCCAGTGTCTTCTGGTGTCCCAGTGTCTTCTAGTGTCCCAGTGTGTTCTAGTGTCCCAGTGTGTTCTAGTGTCCCAGTGTCTTCTGGTGTCCCAGTGTCTTCTGGTGTCCCAGTGTCTTCTGGTGTCCCAGTGTCTTCTAGTGTCCCAGTGTCTTCTAGTGTCCCAGTGTCTTCTGGTGTCCCAGTGTCTTCTAGTGTCCCAGTGTCTTCTGGTGTCCCAGTGTCTTCTGGTGTCCCAGTGTCTTCTAGTGTCCCAGTGTCTTCTAGTGTCCCAGTGTCTTCTGGTGTCCCAGTGTCTTCTAGTGTCCTAGTGTCTTCTGGTGTCCCAGTGTCTTCTAGTGTCCCAGTGTCTTCTAGTGTCCCAGTGTGTTCAAGTGTCCCAGTGTCTTCTAGTATCCCAGTGTGTTATAGTGTCCCAGTGTCTTCTAGTGTCCCAGTGTGTTCTAGTGTCCCAGTGTGTTCTAGTGTCCCAGTGTCTTCTAGTGTCCCAGTGTCATCTGGTGTCCCAGTGTCTTCTAGTGTCCCAGTGTCTTCTGGTGTCCCAGTGTGTTATAGTGTCCCAGTGTCTTCTAGTGTCCCAGTGTGTTATAGTGTCCCAGTGTCTTCTGGTGTCCCAGTGTGTTATAGTGTCCCAGTGTCTTCTAGTGTCCCAGTGTGTTATAGTGTCCCAGTGTCTTCTAGTGTCCCAGTGTCTTCTAGTGTCGCAGTGTCCCAGTGTCCTCTAGTGTCCCAGTGTGTTATAGTGTTCCAGTGTCCTCTAGTGTCCCAGTGTCTTCTAGTGTCCCAGTGTCTTCTGGTGTCCCAGTGTCTTCTGGTGTCCCAGTGTCTTCTGGTATCCCAGTGTCTTCTAGTGTCCAACTGTCTTTTAGTGTCCAAGTGTCCTCTAGTGTTCCAGTGTCTTCTATTGTCCCAGTGTCTTCTAGTGTCCCAGTGCCTTCTAGTGTCCCAGTGTCTTCTAGTGTCCCAGTGTCTTCTAGTGTCCCAGTGTCCTCTAGTGTCCCAGTGTCTTCTAGTGTCCCAGTGTCCCAGTGTCTTCTGGTGTCCCAGTGTCTTCTGGTGTCCCAGTGTCTTCTGGTGTCCCAGTGTCTTCTAGTGTCCCAGTGTGTTATAGTGTCCCAGTGTCTTCTAGTGTCCCAGTGTCTTCTAGTGTCCCAGTGTCTTCTGGTGTCCCAGTGTCTTCTGGTGTCCCAGTGTCTTCTGGTGTCCCAGTGTCTTCTAGTGTCCCAGTGTCTTCTGGTGTCCCAGTGTCTTCTGGTGTCCCAGTGTCTTCTGGTGTCCCAGTGTGTTCTAGTGTCCCAGTGTCCTCTAGTGTCCCAGTGTGTTATAGTGTTCCATTGTCTTCTAGTGTCCCATTGTCTTCTAGTGTCCCAGTGTTCCAGTGTCTTCTAGTGTTCCAGTGTCTTCTAGTGTCCAAGTGTCCTCTAGTGTCCCAGTGTCTTCTGGTGTCCCAGTGTCTTCTAGTGTCCCAGTGTGTTCTAGTGTCCCAGTGTGTTCTAGTGTCCCAGTGTCTTCTGGTGTCCCAGTGTCTTCTAGTGTCCCAGTGTCTTCTGGTGTCCCTGTGTCTTCTAGTGTCCCAGTGTCTTCTGGTGTCCCAGGTGTCCCTGGTGTCTAAGATGACAGTGTTGTTAAGAAAAGGCTAAGCTTGAGAGCAGACGCATTATTTTCATTTTATTTGCGATTTTTAGAAATCGTTAACGTTGCGTTATGCTAATGAGCCTGAGGCTTTAGTCACAAACCCGGATCCGGGATGGGGAGTTTCGAGAAGTTAACAAGACATTTGTGGAGTGGTTGAAAATTAGTTATAATGACTCCAACCTAAGTGTATGTAAACTTCCGACTTACCCTCAAACTTTTATTTTTTTAACATTTATTTAACTAGGCAAGTCAACAAATCCTTATTTTCAATGACGGCCTAGGAACAGTGGGTTAACTGCCTGTTCAGGGGCAGAACGACAGATTTGTACCATGTCAGCTCGGGGGTTTCAACTTGCAACCTTCCGGTTACTAGTCCAACGCTCTAACCACTAGGCTACCTGCCACCTCTACACTCTAACCACTAGGCTACCCTGCCGCCTCTACACTCTAACCACTAGGCTACCCTGCCGCCTCTACACTCTAACCACTAGGCAACCCTGCCGCCTCTACACTCTAACCACTAGGCTACCCTGCCGCCTCTACACTCTAACCACTAGGCTACCCTGCCGCCTCTACACTCTAACCACTAGGCTATCCTGCCGTCTCTACACTCTAACCACTAGGCTACCTGTCACCTCTACACTCTAACCACTAGGCTACCCTGCCGCCTCCACACTCTAACCACTAGGCTACCTGTCACCTCTACACTCTAACCACTAGGCTACCCTGCCACCTCTACACTCTAACCACTAGGCTACCCTGCCGCCCGTCCCTCTCCTCCCTGTAGAAACTGGTGTGTGAATGTATATGACTGACCCTCTCTGTTTCTCTCCCTCCCTGTAGAAACTGGTGTGCGTATGTAGTGAAGAAGACAGTGAGCTGTGTGGTGGAGGATGGAGTGGAGACCTACGTGAAGCCTGACTACCACCCCTGCTCCTGGGGCACGCAGTGTTCCCGTATGGTGACGTGAGTATTCTTGTATCATACATACACACACATATACTCGCACACACATTTTCACACACACAAACACACATGCAATATTGTGTATACTAACACACATATACAAGTACATGCACACACATATACACACACACATGCACGTATACTCACACACACACACACATACACACATATACACAATCTCAACCACACTGCACACTGCCCTAACCCATCTGGACAAGAGGAATACCTATGTGAGAATGCTGTTCATCGACTACAGCTCGGCATTTAACACCATAGTACCCTCCAAGCTCGTCATCAAGCTCGAGACCCTTGGTCTCGACCCCGCCCTGTGCAACTGGGTACTGGACTTCCTGATGGGCCGCCCCCAGGTGGTGAGGGTAGGCAATCTCCACCCCACTAATCCTCAACACTGGGGCCCCACAAGGGTGCGTTCTGAGCCCTCTCCTGTACTCCCTGTTCACCCACGACTGCGTGGCCATGCACGCCACCAACTCAATCATCAAGTTTGCGGACGACACAACAGTGGTAGGCTTGATTACCAACAACGACGAGACGGCCTACAGGGAGGAGGTGAGGGCCCTCGGAGTGTGGTGTCAGGAAAATAACCTGACACTCAACGTCAACAAAACTATGGAGATGATTGTGGACTTCAGGAAACAGCAGAGGGAACACCCCGATGGAACAGTAGTGGAGAGGGTAGTAAGTTTTAAGTTCCTCGGCATACACATCACAGACAAACTGAATTGGTCCACCCACACAGACAGCATTGTGAAGAAGGCGCAGCAGCGCCTCTTCAACCTCAGGAGGCTGAAGAAATTCGGCTTGTCACCAAAAGCACTCACAAACTTCTACAGATGCACAATCGAGAGCATCCTGGTGGGCTGTATCACCGCCTGGTACGGCAACTGCTCCGCCCACAACCGTAAGGCTCTCCAGAGGGTAGTGAGGTCTGCACAACGCATCACCGGGGGCAAACTACCTGCCCTCCAGGACACCTACACCACCCGATGTCACAGGATGGCCATAAAGATCATCAAGGACAACAACCACCCGAGCCACTGCCTGTTCACCCCGCTATCATCTAGAAGGCGAGGTCAGCACAGGTGCATCAAAGCTGGGACCGAGAGACTGAAAAACAGCTTCTATCTCAAGGCTGTCAGACTGTTAAACAGCCACCACTAACATTGAGTGGCTGCTGCCAACACACTGACTCAACTCCAGCCACTTTAATAATGGGAATTGATGGGAAATGATGTAAAATATATCACTAGCCACTTTAAACAATGCTACCTAATATAATGTTTACATACCCTACATTATTCATCTCATATGTGTAGGTATATACTGTACTCTATATAATCTACTGCATCTTTATGTAATACATGTATCACTAGCCACTTTAACTATGCCACTTTGTTTACACACTCATCTCATATGTATATACTGTACTCGATACCATCTACTGTATCTTGCCTATGCCGCTCTGCACCATCACTCATTCATATATCTTTATGTACATATTCTTTATCCCCTTACACTTGTGTGTATAAGACAGTAGTTTTGGAATTGTTAGTTAGATTACTTGTTGGTTATTAATGCATTATCGGAACTGGAAGCACAAGCATTTCGCTACACTCATATTAACATCTGCTAACCATGTGTATGTGATAAATAAAATTTGATTTGATTTGATACACACACACGCACGTATACTCACACTCACACACACACACACACACACACACACACATACACACACACACACGTATACTCACACACACACACACACATACACACACATATACACACGCACGTATACTCACACACACACACATACACGGGGCGGCAGGGTAGCCTAGTGGTTAGAGCGTTGGACTAGTAACCGGAAGGTTGCGAGTTCAAAACCCCCGAGCTGACAAGGTACAAATCTGTCGTTCTGCCCCTGAACAGGCAGTTAACCCACTGTTCCCAGGCCGTCATTGAAGATAAGAATTTGTTCTTAACTGACTTGCCTGGTTAAATAAATGTAAAATAAAAAATAAATACACACACATACATGCACGTATACTCACACACACACACGCGCAGAGGACGCTCCATTCCAGTCATCACAACCAGAACAACACACACACACACACAGAGGGCGCTCCATTCCAGTCATCACAACCAGAACAACACACACACAACACACACACACACACAGAGGGGGCGCTCCATTCCAGTCATCACAACCAGAACAACACACACACACACACAGCTCCATTCCAGTCATCACAACAAGAACACTGCTGACACACCACTCCTACTATTTTTCCATTCTCACTCTTCGTTGGGAGGGAACGTAACCTAGTTTGTCATGCTGCTTATGGAACGAACTGAACGGGGAGACAGACATGAAAGAGAGCGAGACAGAGAGACAGAGAGAGAGAGAGAAAGAGAGAGACTGAGAGAGAGAGAGACAGAGAGAGGGAGAGAAAGAGAGAGACAGACAGAGAGGGAGAGAAAGAGAGAGACAGACTGAGAGAGAGAGAGAGGGAGAGAAAGAGAGAGACAGACAGAGAGAGAGTGGGCGATAGAGAGAGACAGACTGAGAGAGAGAGGGAGAGACAGAGAGAGGGAGAGAAAGAGAGAGACAGACTGAGAGAGAGAGAAAGAGAGAGACAGACAGAGAGAGAGAGAGGGAGAGAAAGAGAGAGACAGACTGAGAGAGAGAGAAAGAGAGAGACAGACTGAGAGAGAGAGAGGGAGAGAAAGAGAGAGACAGACTGAGAGAGAGAGAAAGAGAGAGACAGACTGAGAGAGAGAGAGGAGAGAAAGAGAGAGACAGACTGAGAGAGAGAGGGAGAGATAGAGAGAGAGGACATAGAACTTAGAACACTATCCAATCAAAAGTACAGAGACCCAAATAATGGTGAATTATGCCTTCATTACTGTGAGACTTTAAAACTCAGAACCAAAAAAGAACAGTACAACAGCAAGCAGCTGACACTAATTGATGAGTCCATAAACACAAACAACTTCTGGCAATATTTGAGATTTTTTTTTTATATCGAAACAAGAGATAATTAGCGAAGTAAAATGGTGACATATTGATAACCCATTTTAAAACACTTTTCAACACCGTTCAAATTGACACAAACGCAGAGCAATGACAAATTCATGAGTAGTTGAATGGATTCGAAAAAGCTAAAAAGGACAATCAAAATCCATTGGACTCCCCAACTACTGACCAGGAGCTCTATAAGAAACTTCAGGCCCTCAAATGTAAAAAAAAGCATGCGGACCTGATGGCATCCTCAATGAGATGCTCAAACTCACTAGGGAAAAACTCACAATTTCAATTGGCTATATTAAAACTGTTTAATTTGATCCTGAGTGTAGGTTATTTCCCTGACATCTGGTATCAAGGACTCATGACCCCAATCTTTAAGAACGGAGACAAATTTGACCCTAACAATTACAGAGGCATTTGTGTGAACAGTAACCTCGGGAAGGTTTTCTGTAGTATTTTAAATGTAAGAGTTCTAAACTTCCTTAATTTCTTAGGGGGCGGTATTTTGACTTCCGGATGAAAAACGTTCACAAAGTAAACTGCTTGCTTCTCAGGCCCAGAAGCTAGGATATGCATACTATTGGTAGATTTGGAAGGAAAACACTCTAAAGTTTCTAAAACTGTTAGAATAATGTCTGTGCGTATAACAGAACTGATATGGCAGGCGAAATCCCGAGGACAACCCCCCCCCCCCAAAAAAAATCATCCTACCACTGATTTCAATGGCTGGCACTCTTATAATAGGGCGAAATCGTAGCCGGTTGCAGTTCCTAGGGCTTCCGCTATATGTCAACAGTCTTTAGAAAGAGTTTCAGAATGGTTTATGGAAAAATAAGCCAGAAATTGTGGTTTTTCTAGGTGGCTCCCTGTTTGGCTGTAGTGTTTCCAAGTGCGTGGATGAGAGTGCGCTCTTCGGTATTTTTCTCCGGTAAAGACAATAACGATTCTCGGTCTTACATTTGATTGTTTATTTGCGTATTAAGGTACCTAAGGTCTGATTATAAACATTGTTTGACTTGTTTGGATAAGTTTATTTCTAAGTTTATCCTTGTGAGCAATTTCCAAATGCCTGAAGGTACCACGTTCATCTGTACAAACAATAGTATGCAAGTATAAACACCATCGGACCACGCAGCCATCATACCGCTCAGGAAGGAGACGCGTTCTGTCTCCTAGAGATGAACGTACTTTGGTGCAAAAAGTGCAAATCAATCCCAGAACAACAGCAAAGGACCTTGTGAAGATGCTGGAGAAAATCTGTACAAAGTATCTATATCCACAGTAAAACGAGTCCTATATTGACATAACCTGAAAGGCCGCTCAGCAAGGAAGAAGCCACTGCTCCAAAACCTCCATAAAAAAGCCAGACTACAGTTTGCAACTGTACATGGGGACAAATAATGTACTTTTTGGAGAAATGTCCTCTGGTCTGATAAAACTGTTTGGCCATAATGACCATTGTTATGTTTCGAGGAAAAAGGGGAGGCTTTCAAGCCGAAAAACACCATCCCACCCGTGAAGCACGGGGGTGGCGGCATCATGTTGAGGGGGTGTTTTGCTGCATGAGGGACTGATGCACTTCACAAAATAGATGGCATCATGAGGTAGGAAAATTATGTGGATATATTAAAGCAACATCTCAAGACATCAGTCAGGAAGTTAAAGCTTGGTTGCAAATTGGTCTTCCAAATGGACAATTACCACAAGCATACTTCCAAAGTTGTGGCAAAATGTTTAAGGGCAACAAAATCAAGGTATTGGAGTGGCCATCACAAAGCCCTGACCTCAGTCCTATAGAAAATTTGTGGGCAGAACTGAAAAAGTGTGTGCGAGCAAGGAGGCCTACAAACCGGACTCAGTTACACCAGCTTTGTCAGGAGGAATGGGCCAAAATTCACCCAACTTATTGTGGGAAGCTTGTGGAAGTCTACCCGAAACATTTGTCACCAAGTCAAACAATTTAAAGGCAATGTTACTAAATACTAATTGAGTGTGTGTAAACTTCTGACCGACTGGGAATGTGATGAAAGGAATAAAAGCTGAAATAAATAAATCATTCTCTTTACTATTATTCTGACATTTCACATTCTTAAAATAAAGTGGTGATCCTAACTGACCTAAGACAGGGAATTTTTACGAGCATTAAATGTCAGGAATTGTGCAAATCTGAGTTTAAATATATTTGGCTAAGGTGTATGTAAACTTCCAACTTCAACTTTATACTGGCAGTACGTACAGCATTTAAAATTGGCAAGAAACTAACAGAATACTTTAACCAGGGGCAGGGCCTTCGCCAGGGTTGCAATCTGAGCCCTGCACTCTTCAATTTTTACATCAATGAGTTGGCCGCTATTCTAGAAAAATCCTCATCCCCTGGTGTTCGTCTCCACAATTCAGAGGTTAAATGCCTACTCTTCACAGATTACCTATGCCTGCTGTCACCCACAGCACATGGCCTACAGCAGAGCCTGGACATGCTAGAGCAGTACTGCCAGACCTGGGCCCTGGCAGTAAACCCCAAAAATAATACAATAATGATTTTCCAGAGAACCTCCAGATCTCAGGGAATTACACCAAAGTTCACAATTGATACAAATTATATAGAGCACTGCACACACTACATTTACCTAATTTCAAAAATAAGCTCAACCGGACACCTTAATGAGGCAGTGAAGGAACTGAGAGAGAGAAAGCACGCAGCGCATCTACGCCATTTAGAAAATAAATTTAAATTGAAATACCATTAAAATTTGTCTAAAACTAATTGAATGTGTCATTGAACCAATTGCACTTTATGGCAGCGAGGTGTGGGGTCCACCTACAAAACAAGTTTTCATCAAATGGGACAAACACCCCATTGAAACCCTGCATGCAGAGTTCTGTAAGATTTTCCTACATGTCAAGAGGAACACTACAAACAAAGTATGCAGGGCAGAATTAGGCCAATATCCACAAATAATAATAACTCAAAAAAGAGCAATTAAGTTTTAGAAACATCTAAAATACAGTGTCCCCCTCTCATATCATTACCAAGCCCTGCAATGCCAAGAGCTGAGCAAAGAAAAGAGTCTCCTCATCCAGCTGGTCCTGGGGCTGAGTTTACAAACCTGTTCTTCTAACATACTGAAGCCTCAGGACCAGAACATCCAATCAATCAGGATAAACCAAATTACAACACAGTCAAACACAAAACTATATTGCTTATTGGGAAACAGAAGCACAAACACAAAGCAAGACGCAGTGTTATCTGGCCCTAAATAGACAGGACACTGTGGCTACATATTTGATCATGGTTACTGATCAAAACCTTAGAAAAACATTGACAAAGTACAGACTCAGTGAGCACAGCCTTGCCATTGAGAAGGTTAGACACAGGAAAACCTGGCTCCCTGTAGAGGAAAGGCTGTGCAACCACTGCACCACAGCAGAACCTGAGACAGAGCTGCATTTCCTGACAAAATGTAAAAAAAATATAAAACAATTAGAGAGTGTCATTTCCCCCAATTTGAAACCCTTATTGAAGGTTTCAAAGACCTCTCTGATGAGAGTAGGCTACCAGTCCTTTTGGGGGGGCGCAGAGAGCTATGGGTTGGCAGCGCACTACATTGCTGCCTGCCATAAGATGGGGGACAGTGTCTGACAGACCAATCAACCTGCACATGTCCTCTACTGTATGCTTATTGTTATTGTTGAATGTATGGTTATTTTGACCCTTGGTTATTGTTGTTACTGTTGTCCTGTTGACATTTTTTATTCTTATTATCTTAATATTGTAAATATCCAAAGTAAGTTTTGGCAATACGTACATTGTTATGTCATGCCAATAAAGTGAATTGAATTGAATTGAGAGACAGACGTGACGACTCACTAAATGTAACAAATATTCCTGTGAAATCAGGACCTTTCTGACTAATCTGATACCCATACTCTATATCTCTCTCTCTTTCTCTCTCTCTTTCTCCTCTCTCTTTCTCCTCTCTCTTTCTCCTCTCTCTCTTTCTCTCTCTCTCTTCCTCTATCTCTCTGTCTCTAACTCTCACTCTCTCTGTCTTTGTCTCTGTCTCTCTTTTCTCTGTCTCTATCTCTCTTCTCTCTCTCTCTCTCTCTCTCTGTTTCTCTTTCTCTAATCTCTCTCTCTCTCTCTCTCTCTCTCTCTCTCTCTCTGTCTCTTGCTCATCTCTCTCCCGCACTCTCTCTCTCTCTCTGTCTCTTGCTCTGTCTCTCTCTTGCGCTCTCCTCTGTCTCTCTCTCTCAATTCAATTCAAGGGGCTTTATTGGCATGGGTAACATGTGTTAACATTGCCAAAGCAAGTAAGGTAGATAATATATAAAGTGAAATAAACAATAAAAATTAACAGTAGACATCACACATACAGAAGTTTCAAAACAATAAAGACATTACAAATGTCATATTATATATATATACAGTGTTTTTACAATGTACAAATGGTAAAGGACACAAGATAAAATAAATAAGCATAGATATGGGTTGTATTTACAATGGTGCGTGTTCTTCACTGGTTGCCCTTTTCTCGTGGCAACAGGTCACAAATCTTGCTGCTCTGATGGCACACTGTGGAATTTCACCCAGTAGATATGGGAGTTTTTCAAAATTGGATTTGTTTTCGAATTCTTTGTGGATCTGTGTAATCTGAGGGAAATATGTCTCTCTAAAATATACATTGGGCAGGAGGTTAGGAAGTGCAGCTCAGTTTCCACCTCATTTTGTGGGCAGTGAGCACATAGCCTGTCTTCTCTTTTGAGAGCCATGTCTGCCTACGGCGGCCTTTCTCAATAGCAAGGCTATGCTCGCTGAGTCTGTACATAGTCAAAGCTTTCCTTAATTTTGGGTCAGTCACAGTGGTCAGGTATTCTGCCGCTGTGTACTCTCTGTGTAGGGCCAAATAGCATTCTAGTTTGCTCTGTTTTTTTGTTAATTCTTTCCAATGTGTCAAGTAATTATCGTTTTGTTTTCTCATGATTTGGTTGGGTCTAATTGTGCTGCTGTCATGTGGCTCTGTAGGGTGTGTTTGTGAACAGAGCCCCAGGACCAGCTTGCTTAGGGGACTCTTCTCCACGTTCATCTCTCTGTAGGTGATGGCTTTGTTGTGGAAGGTTTGGGAATAGCTTCCTTTTAGGTGGTTATAGAATTTAACAGCTCTTTTCTGGATTTTGATAATTAGTGGGTATCGGCCTAATTCTGCTCTGCATGCATTATTTGGTGTTCTACGTTGTACACGGAGGATATTGTTGCAGAATTTTGCGTGCAGAGTCTCAATTTGGTGTTTGTCCCATTTTGTGAAGTCTTGGTTGGTGAGCGGACCCCAGACCTCACAACCATAAAGGGCAATGGGCTCTATGACTGATTCAAGTATTTTTAGCCAAATCCTAATTGGTATGTTGAAATTTATGTTCCTTTTGATGGCATAGAATGCCCTTCTTGCCTTGTCTCTCAGATCGTTCACAGCTTTGTGGAAGTTACCTGTGGCGCTGATGTTTAGGCCAAGGTATGTATAGTTTTTTGTGTGCTCTAGGGCAACAGTGTCTAGATGAAATTTGTATTTGTGGTCCTGGTGACTGGACCTTTTTTGGGTCTTACTGAGATTTACTGTCAGGGCCCAGGTCTGACAGAATCTGTGCATAAGATCTAGGTGCTGCTGTAGGCCCTCCTTGGTTTGGTGACAGAAGCACCAGATCATCAGCAAACAGCAGACATTTGACTTCAGATTCTAGTAGGGTGAGGCCGGGTGCTGCAGACTTTTCTAGTGCCCGCGCCAGTTTGTTGATATATATGTTGAAGAGGGTGGGGCTTAAGCTGCATCCCTGTCTAACCCCACGACCCTGTGTGAAGAAGTTTGTGTGTTTTTTGCCAATTTTAACCGCACACTTGTTGTTTGTGTACATGGATTTTATGATGTCGTATGTTTTACCCCCAACACCACTTTCCATCAGTTTGTATAGCAGACCCTCATGCCAAATTGAGTCGAAGGTTTTTTTGAAATCAACAAAGCATGAGAAGACTTTGCCTTTGTTTTGGTTTGTTTGGTTGTCAATTAGGGTGTGCAGGGTGAATACATGGTCTGTTGTACGGTAATTTGGTAAAAAGCCAATTTGACATTTGCTCAGTACATTGTTTTCATTGAGGAAGTGTACGAGTCTGCTGTTAATGATAATGCAGAGGATTTTCCCAAGGTTACTGTTGACGCATATTCCACGGTAGTTATTGGGGTCAAATTTGTCTCCATTTTTGTGGATTGGGGTGATCAGTCCTTGGTTCCAAATATTGGGGAAGATGCCAGAGCTAAGGATGATGTTAAAGAGTTTTAGTATAGCCAATTGGAATTTGTTGTCTGTATATTTGATCATTTCATTGAGGATACCATCAACACCACAGGCCTTTTTGGGTTGGAGGGTTTTTATTTTTTCCTGTAACTCATTCAATGTAATTGGAGAATCCAGTGGGTTCTGGTAGTCTTTAATAGTTGATTCTAAGGTCTGTATTTGATCATGTATACAGTGCCTTGCGAAAGTATTCGGCCCCAGTGAACTTTGCGACCTTTTGCCATATTTCAGGCTTCAAACATAAAGTTATAAAACTGTATTTTTTTGTGAAGAATCAACAACAAGTGAGACACAATCATGAAGTGGAACGACATTTATTGGATATTTCAAACTTTTTTAACAAATCAAAAACTGAAAAATTGGGCGTGCAAAATTATTCAGCCCCTTTAAGTTAATACTTTGTAGCGCCACCTTTCCTGCGATTACAGCTGTAAGTCTATCAGTTTTGCACATCGAGAAACTGAAATTTTTTCCCATTCCTCCTTGCAAAACAGCTCGAGCTCAGTGAGGTTGGATGGAGAGCATTTGTGAACAGCAGTTTTCAGTTCTTTCCACAGATTCTCGATTGGATTCAGGTCTGGACTTTGACTTGGCCATTCTAACACCTGGATATGTTTATTTTTGAACCATTCCATTGTAGATTTTGCTTTATGTTTTGGATCATTGTCTTGTTGGAAGACAAATCTCCGTCCCAGTCTCAGGTCTTTTGCAGACTCCATCATGTTTTCTTCCAGAATGGTCCTGTATTTGGCTCCATCCATCTTCCCATCAATTTTAACCATCTTCCCTGTCCCTGCTGAAGAAAAGCAGGCCCAAACCATGATGCTGCCACCACCATGTTTGACAGTGGGGATGGTGTGTTTATTGTGATGAGCTGTGTTGCTTTTACGCCAAACATAACGTTTTGCATTGTTGCCAAAAAGTTCAATTTTGGGTTCATCTGACCAGAGCACCTTCTTCCACATGTTTGGTGTGGCTTGTGGCAAACTTTAAACAACACTTTTTATGGATATCTTTAAGAAATGGCTTTCTTCTGGCCACTTCCATAAAGGCCAGATTTGTGCAATATACGACTGATTGTTGTCCTATGGACATAGTCTCCCACCTCAGCTGTAGATCTCTGCAGTTCATCCAGAGTGATCATGGGCCTCTTGGCTGCATCTCTGATCAGTCTTCTCCTTGTATGAGCTGACAGTTTAGAGGGACGGCCAGGTCTTGGTAGATTTGCAGTGGTCTGATACTCCTTCCATTTCAATATTATCGCTTGCACAGTGCTCCTTGGGATGTTTAAAGCTTGGGAAATATTTTTGTATCCAAATCCGGCTTTAAACTTCTTCACAACAGTATCTCGGACCTGCCTGGTGTGTTCCTTGTTCTTCATGATGCTCTCTGCGCTTTTAACGGACCTCTGAGACTATCACAGTGCAGGTGCATTTATACAGAGACTTGATTACACACAGGTGGATTGTATTTATCATCATTAGTCATTTAGGTCAACATTGGATCATTCAGAGATCCTCACTGAACTTCTGGAGAGAGTTTGCTGCACTGAAAGTAAAGGGGCTGAATAATTTTGCACTCCCAATTTTTCAGTTTTTGATTTGTTAAAAAAGTTTGAAATATCCAATAAATGTCGTTCCACTTCATGATTGTGTCCCACTTGTTGTTGATTCTTCACAAAAAAATACAGTTTTATATCTTTATGTTTGAAGCCTGAAATGTGGCAAAAGGTCGCAAAGTTCAAGGGGGCCGAATACTTTCGCAAGGCACTGTATGTTTTTGCTCTTTATTCTTTGTTATTGAGCCAAAAAGATTGGAGAAGTGGTTTACCCATACATCTCCATTTTGGATAGATAATTCTTCGTGTTGTTGTTTGTTTAGTGTTTTCCAATTTTCCCAGAAGTGGTTAGAGTCTATGGATTCTTCAATTACATTGAGCTGATTTCTGACGTGCTGTTCCTTCTTTTTCCGTAGTGTATTTCTGTATTGTTGTAGTGATTCACCATAGTGAAGGCGTAGACTCAGGTTTTCCGGGTCTCTATGTTTTTGGTTGGACAGGTTTCTCAATTTCTTTCTTAGATTTTTGCATTCTTCATCAAACCATTTGTCATTGTTGTTAATTTTCTTCGGTTTTCTATTTGAGATTTTTAGATTTGATAGGGAAGCTGAGAGGTCAAATATACTGTTTAGATTTTCTACTGCCAAGTTTACACCTTCACTATTACAGTGGAACGTTTTACCCAGGAAATTGTCTAAAAGGGATTGAATTTGTTGTTGCCTAATTGTTTTTTGGTAGGTTTCCAAACTGCATTCCTTCCATCTATAGCATTTCTTAATGTTACTCAGTTCCTTTGGCTTTGATGCCTCATGATTGAGTATTGCTCTGTTTAGGTAGACTGTGATTTTGCTGTGGTCTGATTGGGGTGTCAGTGGGCTGACTGTGAACGCTCTGACAGACTCTGGGTTGAGGTCAGTGATAAAGTAGTCTACAGTACTACTGCCAAGAGATGAGCTATAGGTGTACCTACCATAGGAGTCCCCTCGAAGCCTAACATTGACTATGTACATACCCAGCGTGCGACAGAGCTGCAGGAGTTGTGACCCGTTTTTGTTGGTTATGTTGTCATAGTTGTGCCTAGGGGGGCATATGGGGGAGGGAATGCTGTCACCTCCAGGCAGGTGTTTGTCCCCCTGTGTGCTGAGGGTGTCAGGTTCTTGTCCGGTTCTGGCATTTAGGTCGCCACAGACTAGTACATGTCCCTGGGCCTGGAAATGATTGATTTCCCCTCCAGGATGGAGAAGCTGTCTTCATTAAAATATGGGGATTCTAGTGGGGGGATATAGGTAGCAAACAGGAGGACATTTTTCTCTGTTAGGATAATTTCCTTTTGAATTTCTAGCCAAATGTAGAATGTTCCTGTTTTGATTAATTTAATGGAGTGAGTTAGGTCTGCTCTATACCAAATTAGCATACCCCCTGAGTCCCTTCCCTGTTTCACACCTCTGTAGCCTAGAGGGCATCCAGTGGGTCTGTCTCCTCTATACCAGGTTTCTTGCAGGATGACAATGTCTGTATTACCGATTTCTTTAGTGAAGTCCGGGTTTCTGCTCTTCAGGCCAAAGGCAGATGACCTCAGGCCTTGGATATTCCAGGATGAAATAGTAAAGGCTTTTTGTTCCATAAAGTGTCCAATGTTTTTGGTCGTGGTTTGGCCTCAGGCCAGTAAGTGTGAGCAGAGCCTGCTGAGCATCTGGTACATGCCATTGGCTTGGGCGAGTGTAAGAGTGGGGGTTGGGACTGTTTGCCCGCTCACTACCTGGGCGTATGTGTGGCTTCCATGTTGAGGCCCTCTTTGCGGGGGTGGGGTGCATGGGGTGGGCAGGAGTGGCATAGGTCTGATCTGAGGGGGCGTAAATTGGGTGTGGGCATGGTTGACGTGGGGGGGTGTTGATTGGTTGGGGTAGGGGTGTGGATGTGTCTGGGTGTGCGGTGGTCTGGATGTAATTCCTCTTGGCGTGGGTCCTCTATGTGTAGGTCCAGGGGGGGGTCCTGCAGGTCTGGGAGGGTGTCTCGCTGGTCTGGGTGGGGTGTCCATTGATCTGTTGCTCCTGTGTGAAGTGTTGGGGATACGTTTGAGAGCGATGTCCTTTAGAGTTCGGGCAAAGATGGGCACTGCTGCCTTGTAGAGGTGGACCTGGTCATAGAGGCTGTTTAAGTCCAGGGTGGAGTGGTGGGCCAGGAAAACGTTTGGTTTTGAGGCACAGTCACGGGAAATACTTGCGTTTACCCGCTGTATTGTGGCAGGATGGAAGTCTTTTCGTGGTAGCAGGGTGGAGATAACCACTTGTGCGTTGGGGAACGTAGACGAAGCCTTTTCAATCACTCCCTTCAGTGCTGTGGCCACTCTTTCCTGCTGTGCCCTCAGGTCGTTTGTGCCTGTGTGTATTATCATGTGGCTGGGTGAGCCTAGTTTGGCCTCAGACAGAAGGTCTAGGGCGCTCTGGGTGTTTGGACACCAGAGTTTAGACACACTGTGTTTGGGAAAAAGTTTTTTTTCATCTATATATTTCCCATTTGAGTCCATAAGTAGTACAATCTGTGTCTTGTGTTTGTCCTCAGTGGGTGTGGGGGGGGGGTTGTCAGGAGGACTATCAGGGTGGCTGACAGTGGGGGTGCTCAGAGGAGGTGAGAGCCGCTGGGCTTGGGGTTCTTCATTTGTCTGTTCTGCTGTGATGTCGACTCTATGGTCAGGGTCTGGTGTGGACTGTTCTGCTGTGGTGTCGAGACTTTTGTTGGGTGCTGAGGTGGGCTGTTCTGCTGGCTTCTCTGTGGGGGTGGCCACCTCTCTAATGGGTTGTTCTCTGTCACACGCCGTCCCCCTCAACCTCTCCTCCATCCCCCTCAACCTCTCCTCCACCAGCAGTCTGATACTCTCCTCTGGTGCTCTGTTCTGCTCCTCTTTCTCCTGTCTCTCTCTGTCTCTGTCTCTCTCTCTTTCTGTCTCTCTCTCTCTCTCTCTCTCTCTTTGTGCTGTCTCTCTCACTGTCTGAGTGTGTGCTGAGCGTGTGTGTGTTTGTTTGTCTGTTCTAATTGTTTGACAGGATCTCATTTTGGGGTTTGGCTTCCACGCTCCATTGCAGCATACAGTACATTTGCTACAGCCTGAGGACTTCATTTTGAGATTTGCATACAGAGTATGCTCATCCATCATAGGGGGGAGGGGTGTGCTATGAACTATGGCTAGCTAACCAATTAAAACACAGCCTGAGTTTCTATGAGGTTAATGTAAATATTGAGAAAGAGAGTTAGAGAGAGAGAGACAGACGTGACGACTCACTAAATAACAAATACATATTTGTTACTAAGTAACAAATATTCCTGCGAAATCAGGACCTTTCTGACTCATCTGAAACCAATACTATATCCCTTTCTCTCTCTGTCTCTAACTCTCTATCTCTCTCTGTCTCTAACTCTCGCTTTCGCTCTCTTTCTCTGTCTCTCTGTTTCTCTGTCTCTCTGTCTTTCTCTCTGTCCCTCCCTCTTTGTGTGTCTCTCTGTGTCTCTCTTTCTGTCTGTCTGTCTATCTCTCTGTCTCTCTGTCTCTATCACTCTCTGTCTCTCGCTGTCTGTCTCTCTCGTTCTCTATGTCTCTCTCGCTCTCTCTCTCTCTCTCTGTCTCTCTGTCTCTGTCTCTGTCTCTCTCTGTCTCTCTCTGTCTCTCTCTGTCTCTCTCTGTCTCTCTCTTGTTCTCTCTCTCACTCTCTTTCTCTCGCTCTGTCTCTCGCTCTTGTTCTCTCTGTCTCTCTCTCTCTGTCTCTCTCTCGTTCTCCCTGTCTCTCTCTCTCTTTCATGCTCTCTCTGTCTCTCTCTCTTGTTCTCTCTGTCTCTCTCGCTCTCTGTCTCTCTCTCTCTCTCTACTTCACAGCTGGGAAGCAGATGGCTCTGTATGAGCCTGAATAATACATACACAGGAAATAAAACAATTCATGCCTGTTCATGTGCAGGGGTATTCATTGTGAAACATTTATCCTTTTTTAAAAGGGTTTCTTCTGAACGCAGTCCAAGCTAAATTTGTAGACTGTCTGTTTGTTTGTTTGTCTGTTCTAATTGTTTGACAATCAGGATCTCATTTTGAGGTTTGGCTTCCACACTCCATTGCAGCATACAGTACATTTGCTACAGCCTGAGGTCGATGAGGTTAATGTAAAAACTGGGCCACTTGACTTGTGTATTGCGTGTGTTCGTACAGTAATTCAATATGTTTAGACAGTTATCACAGATGTGTACAATGAAGTGCAGTGCTCCTTTAGATGGCATGATTGCGTAAAAGGAGATTGCAATGCATGCCTACCATGCCTAAGTCTTCTACAGTAGAGAGTGACTATAAGGACACAAGGCGAGACCTAGATGCAGACATGGGAGGCAGATGGTTTGAGTCTTGATATTTATTAAACAATCCAAAAGGGGTAGGCAAGAGAATGGTCGTGGACAGTCAAAAGGTCAAAACCAGATCAGAGTCCAGGAGGTACAGAGTGGCAGACAGGCTCGGGGTCAAGGCAGGCAGAATGGTCAAGCAGGCGGGTACAGAGTCCAGAAAACAGGCAAAGGTCAAAAATTGGGAGGACTATCAAAAGAGAATAGAAGCAAAAACGCTGGTTGACCTGAAAGGCACACAAGATGAACTGGTACAGAGAGACAGGAAACACAGGGATAAATACACTGGTACAGAGCGACAGGAAACACAGGGATAAATACACTGGTACAGAGAGACAGGAAACACAGGGATAAATACACTGGTACAGAGAGACAGGAAACACAGGGATAAATACACTGGTACAGAGAGACAGGAAACACAGGGATAAATACACTGGTACAGAGCGACAGGAAACACAGGTATAAATACACTGGTACAGAGAGACAGGAAACACAGGGATAAATACACTGGTACAGAGAGACAGGAAACACAGGGATAAATACACTGGTACAGAGAGACAGGAAACACAGGGATAAATACACTGGTACAGAGAGACAGGAAACACAGGGATAAATACACTGGTACAGAGAGACAGGAAACACAGGGATAAATACATTGGTACAGAGAGACAGGAAACACAGGGATAAATACACTGGTAAAGAGAGACAGGAAACACAGGGATAAATACACTGGCACAGAGAGACAGGAAACACAGGGATAAATACACTGGTACAGAGAGACAGGAAACACAGGGATAAATACACTGGTACAGAGAGACAGGAAACACAGGGATAAATACACTGGTACAGAGAGACAGGAAACACAGGGATAAATACACTGGTACAGAGAGACAGGAAACACAGGGATAAATACACTGGTACAGAGAGACAGGAAACACAGGGATAAATACATTGGTACAGAGAGACAGGAAACACAGGGATAAATACACTGGTAAAGAGAGACAGGAAACACAGGGATAAATACACTGGCACAGAGAGACAGGAAACACAGGGATAAATACACTGGTACAGAGAGACAGGAAACACAGGGATAAATACACTGGTACAGAGAGACAGGAAACACAGGGATAAATACACTGGTACAGAGAGACAGGAAACACAGGGATAAATACATTGGTACAGAGAGACAGGAAACACAGGGATAAATACACTGGCACAGAGAGACAGGAAACACAGGGATAAATACACTGGCACAGAGAGACAGGAAACACAGGGATAAATACACTGGGGAAAATAAGTGACACCTGGAGGGGGTGGAGACAATCACAAGGACAGGTGAAACAGATCAGGGCGTGACAGATGTTTCTGGTACTGTGTTATACACTCGAGCGGAGATTGATTGCAAACATGTTGAGGTCTGAATAGTTTCCCCAGTAAATGATGTAATTAACCTTGGTATTGAGTAAGGATTAGAGTTACATCAAACTGCCCCTCAGGGCAGAAACCAGCCTCCGATGTTCATGCCTCCGAGCCTGGGAACGATGTGAAAATTTCAAATGAAATGCAAACGTAATTAGGGAGAAAATGCTTGTTACTTGGCTTTGTGGCCTGTAGTGAGTGCGTTTTGGATTGAGACACATAAACATTCTCCATAAAGGTCTTTGGCTGAGAGTGCAGTTTCATGAATTCAGGCCAACAGAATAGCCAACAGGCCCAATGAAACTCAATAGTAGGAACTCCAGTTTAACTTGGAAATAGATAGATATTAAATAAACAAAATGTGTGAAGTGGTAGAAAAACCCAGCATGTTAAAATGAGGATGAATGTTGAATTCTGCCAACGGCTAGTGGTGTTATAGATGACATTGACATAATCTAGCAGACACTCTTATCCAGAGCTACTTAGCGTAGTGAGTCATTTAGCAGACACTCTTATCCAGAGCTACTTACCGTAGTGAGTCATTTAGCAGACTCTCTTATCCAGAGCTACTTACCGTAGTGAGTCATTTAGCAGACACTCTTATCTAGAGCTACTTACCGTAGTGAGTATACACATACACCAGTCTCTCGTGGGAATCAAACCCACAACCCTGGCGTTGCTCTACCAACTGAGCCACACGGGACTATTACAAACATTTTTACAAAACTTTGGTCAGTGTGTCAGGGGCCAAAGGCAGATGTAGAATAAGTTGAAAATTACCACCCGTGACCAATTATAAGTGTGTACTGTCAATAACATTTACATTTAGTTAACTCTCTTAGTCTTATCCACTGTGACCAACGATAAGTGTATTCAACGAAGATAGGTGAGACAACCTCATTGTAAATCACTTCACTTCATTGTCGTCGTTGTCTCTGATTCTCAACAGGTATCGAACGTATATGAAGCCGCGGTACAAGGTGGCCTACAAGATGGTGACGGACATGGAGTGGAAGTGTTGCCATGGTTACACCGGAGATGACTGTAGCGAAGGGCCGAGCGGCGGGTCGGGGACCCAGATCGCTACAGCCAGACCCAAACCGTCCCGACCGGGACAGACCGGAGCTGACACAGGTCACAGAGGACAAAGTGGGGGAGACGGTGGGTGGATGTTTATGTCCCTGCTCTCCCTCTTCCTCCTCTTCAGTCCTTGTCTTCTCCATGTTTCATGGGAGCTCTCGTCCTCTTATAATATAAGTATAATAATATTCTGTTTGTGTTGCAGGGCGAGGCGACAGCGACAAGACGCGGCAGCTGGAGGACAAGATCCAGAGCCTGACCAAGGACCTCCAGGACCTGCAGTCCACGCTGAGGGGCATGAACGAACGCTTCCAGGAGGAGATGCGCAAACCGGGCTTCAGTGGTGGTGGCACCAAAGCCCCAGCGGATGCGGCCCAGCCGGAGATTAAGGACACCATCCACAGCATCCAGACCAAACTAGACCAGCTGGACAACCGGACACAGGCTCACGACAAGACCTTGGTCAGCATCAACAACCACCTGGTCAACGGGAATGGCGGTGGTGGGAATGATCTTGGCGAGGGCACTGGCCACTCCTCTGGAGGCACCGGTGGGATTAGCGGCGGTAAGATCAACACGCTGAAAGAGGAGATCCTGAGGGAGCTGGAGAGAAGGGTGTCTCTGTCCTGCTCCTCTTGCCAGTCGGGGGTGGAGGACCTACGGAGACAGCAACAGGAGGACAGGGAGCGGATCCGTGCTCTGGAGAAGCAGCTGAACGCTGTGGATGGACGATATCGCCAGAGCCTGGACGGCCTGCGCCGCGAGGTGACACGCTCCCAGGGCTGCTGCGATTCTGTCACCGACCTCAAGGACAGGGTCACAGATGCTGAAAGGAAGATAAGCTCCATATCAGAGAACTATGATGTCATCCAGAACCGCCTGGATAAGGAGCTGGGCAGTGGCGGTGGTAGTAATGGAGGTGGAGGTGGCTTTGTCCCTGGAGGTGGTGGCTTTGGCCCTGGAGGTGGCAGCGGGTTAACCAGGGTGATAGAGGACAGGCTGGACGGTCGTCTGAGGGACCTTGAGAGGTGGGTGAACAGCACAATGCAGCACACAGAGGAGACAGAGAAAGACCTGAAGGACTACTTCAACCGTGAGCTGGGTGACCTCCGGACCGTGTTCCTGGACCGTTTCGACGACCAGGGATACCGCATCGGCGACATAGAGCTAGACGTGGGCATTGTAAAGGACCTCATGTCGGACCACGACAAGAAGGTGACCCGCCTGGCGAACTCCACGGCGCTACTAGACAATAGTCTGACTGACTGTGGCTGTGGAGGAACAGGAGGAGGAGGAGGAGTTGGATTAGGTGGAAGAGAAGGTGGAGGAGGAAGTAGAGGAACAGGGGGAATGGGAGGGAGAGGATCTGAAGGTGGGGCAGGGGAAGGAGGAAGGGGAGATACAGGAGGAACAGGAACTGAAGGAAGGAGAGATGGAGGAAGTGGAGGAACAGGGGGAACCGGAGGAGGATGGGGAGGAGCTGGAGGGGACGGAGGAAACGATTACGACGGAGACTCTGTGAAATCTATCACCTGGAGGGTGGTGGCCAATGAGGATGAGATCCGACGCTTTGACACGCGGATCAAGGACCTGTCAGTCTCGGGCGACTCACTCATGGACAAGGTGCTGGATCTCAGCCACGACATCCGCAAGATCAAAGCCCTGACCGGAGACAATGGCGAGCACTTCAACCGCATCGTCACAGAAGTTGAGACGCTTGGGCGCGGCATGGATGACTGCGACGTCTGTGGAAGAGTGGAAGACGAGTTCAAGAAGCTGAAGAACCACACCCTGAACCGCTGGGAGAAGGACATCAACGCCATCCGGAACCGGGTGGATTCCAACCAAAGCTTTTGCTCCACCCTACAGGAAGAAGTGGGGAAACTCCGGGAGGTGGTAGGAAAGTGTAGCGACCAGTGTAAGATTCACCTGGACACCCCAACAACAGGAGGTGGCACTGGAGGACGAGGCCTGGATGAACCTGATAAGCCCCTGGACGGCCACAGTGTGATCGGAGGCACGTCCAACAACGGCCACCTCAAGTCCCTGCAGGGCGAGCTGTCCGAGGTCATCCTGACCTTCAGCTCCATCAACGACACGCTGAGGGGCCTGGAGCACACAGTGCAGAAACATGGCAGTGTCATCACGGACCTGGGCAACACCAAGGACAAGATCATCTCTGAGCTGGACAAGATACAGCAGGAGGTGACTGAGCACATCGAGAAGAGCCGCGACCGCCTCGACGGGGTGGATCGCGACGTGCGACGCTTCGAGAGCACCCTAGTGGTGGAGGTGGGCGACTGCAAGCGATCTGGCGACGGCCTGGAGAAGAGGCTGTTCAAGATGGAGGGCGTGTGCGGACGACTGGACGGCGTCTCCGACTCGCTCCAGAGGATCAAAGAGGGGCTGACCAAGCACATGTCGGGCCTGTGGAACTGTGTGAATGGTCTGAACGCCACGGTCATCTCCCATGGAGGGATCATTGAGAGCATCCAGACCACTCAGCTGGACAGGATCCACGGGAAGATCAAGAACCTCAACTCGTCCGTCAGTCACATCCTCACGGAGTTCCAGAATCTTTCGGAACAGGACCTGACCGGTGAGTGTGTTGACTTGACACTGTATTCCTTTCAGAGAGATTATGGTCTAGACCAGGGCTCTCCGACCCTGTTCCTGGAGAGATACCCTCCTGTAGGTTTTCACTCCAACCCCAGGTGGAACTAACCTGGTTCAGTTTATCAATCAGTTAGTTATTAGAATCAACCCAGTGGGCACAGACGTCAGTTCAACGTCTGGTTTTGATTTACATTTGGTTGAGTTGTCATTTAATTAACAGGAATTCAATGTTAAATCAAATAAAACAATTCACAATGTCATTGGATTTAGATAAAAATGTTGGTGAAAAACATGAAATGACATTGATTACTTTTTTTTAATCCAATCAGTTTTCCACATTGATTTTCTTGTTTGAAATTACATGGCAACAACATTGATTCAACCAGCTTTTGCTCTGTGGGAGGGGCACTTGATTAGGGTTGGAGTGAAGGACGGTAGCTCTCCAGGAACATGGTTGGAGAGCACTGATCTAGATCCAACATTAGTAACTACAGAAATTAAACAATGCATGGTTTTAAAATAAAGAGCATGTTCATTTAGAGAGGATTTACATTGACACAGAGTATTTTCTGAGTTCATGTTGACAATTATATATTTATATTTTCGATTAAACTTATCCTCTCTCTCTCTCACATGTTCTGCTTTGTAGGTGTGCAGTTGGTTAGAGGTTTGAATGGTACACAGCTTTTGGTAAAACTGAACTAAAACCATCATGTGTCTTAAACTCTAGACTAACCTTGTCCTGTCTATACTTGACCAGTCTACAAGACAGCACATTCAGTGGGTATAAGGAAACAATGAACACGGGTGTAAAGTCTCAAGTAACACATTTGCACACAAGTGTCAACATACAGAACGGTGTTAGCTACAATAAACACAGAGGCCCCATCGAACAACACCAAGAAACAGACTGATGATTACAAAAACATTCATAATGCACTAATTAAAACTAACAATGTCTATTTGTGTAATATGTGAGTCTCACGTTAAATGGTGGCCTGCTATTAGTGTGTCTGTCTGTTATGCAGTCTTTCATAACTCGAGGCTTCTCGGGTTACACACGTCTCAGTGTTCAAATAATCTGATGCTTCTGTGTCTGGAGGGAACAATGTATTATCATTTCGTATTACCTCATTCAGTGACATACCTGAATGAGAAAACTCCTCCACTGTATCATTCCGGTGGTTTTGTCAGGAATGGATTCTATGTTCCCTAACAGGCCGTCTTTGGGTCAACTTTGATTATTTAAGTTAAATAATAATGGCAATTATTATTATAAGTTACTTCAATTACGAAATGCCTTAAATAACTGTAATAAATACGTAATATTTAAATTATAATGTGTATTGATTATTCAACTATTGAAATGTTAATTAAATAAAGGAATATTACGGTATTAATATTGTTGTCATTGCCTCCCACCACCCTAGGCCTGCCTGGTCCTCCAGGTCCCCCTGGGGAGAGAGGGTTCCAAGGGCTGCCTGGCGCAAAGGGGCCCCAAGGCAGGGACGGACCCCTGGGCAGGCAGGGAGAGAACGGGCCCAGAGGATTACCAGGTTAACAGGAACCATACAAGCCCTTTATAAATCAGTCTTTATGCCTCAGGAAATGTGTTTTTATATGTTGATGTTTGACTGAATGGTTTGAGTCAGTCTAACTTGTCTCTTCCTCTCTTTTTTTCACCGCAGGCCTCAAAGGTGAACAAGGTATGTTGATGTTTCATTATTAGCATTTGAGTCCGACATGTTAGCAATGTGCTAATGCACTCAACAGTGCTGTGTGTTACATGTCATTACATAACATGAGTATTGCTGAGGGTCATTAACAGTCAGGTTGAATTGAGTTCAGTTTGTGTGTGTGTGGGGATCACTGTATAGGTCAGAGGTCAGCATTGGGCCAATGAGAACATGAATCCTCAGAGGCAGCCAGGAAATGTGCACATAATGCTTTCTGGGTCAGCTTGAGAGTTACATGTGGTGATTGTGAGATACATTGTGTGGCTATTAGTGTGTGTGTGTGTGTATGTGTTTGTGTGTCTGTGTGTCTATCTGTGTGTGGTGTGCGTGGATGTGTGTCCCTTTTTGTGTGTGTGTGTTTTAATGTGTAGCTAGAGTTGTTGACCACTTTTTGTTTTACATAACCGCTCTGAAACATTCCCATCATGAAGGCAACTGCATCTGAAATATACTGAACAAAAATGCTGCAAAAACACAACATATGAGGTGTTGGTCCCATGTTTCATGAGATGAAATAAAAGATCCCCAAAATTTTCCATACGCACAAAACTCTCACATTTTGTCAACAAATTTGATTGCATCCATGTTAGTGAGCATTTCTCCTTTGCCAAGATAATCCAACCACCTGACAGATGTGGCATATCAAGAAGCTGATTAAACGGCATGATCATTACACAGGTGCACCTTGTGCTGGGGATAACGATGACCACTGGCATTAACAGATGAATCCCAGTTTCAACTGTAGCGGGCAGATGGCAGACAGTGTGTATGGAGTTGTGTGGGCGAGCGGCTTGCTAATGTCAACGTTGTGAGCAGTGGCAGTGGGGTTATGGTATGGGCAGGCATAAGCTACAGATTATGAACACTACTGCATTTTATTGATGGCAATTTGAGTGCACAGAGATACCGTGACGATATCCTAATGCCCATTGTCGTGTCATTAATCTGCCGCCATCACCTCATGTTTCAGCGTAATGTATGGTCGCATGTCGCAAGGATCTATACACTATTCCTGGAAGCTGAAAATGTCCAAGTTCTTCCGTTGGCCTTCATAGTCACCAGACATGTCACCCATTGAGCATGTTCGGGATGCTCTGGATTGATGTGTACAACATTGTGTTCCAGTTCTCTCAAATATCCAGCATCTTTGCACAGCTATTAAAGAGGAGTTTGAAAACATTCCACAGGCCACAATGAACAGCTTGATCAACTCGATGCGAAAGAGATGTGTCGCATTGCATGAAGCAAATGCTGGTCACACCAGATACTGACTAGTTTTTAGTTTTCTGAGCCATTGCTTTTTAAGGTATCTTGTCACCAACAGATGCATATACTGCCTTACTGAATTTATTTCTTTTGACTGATTTCCTTATTGAAATCCTCGAAATTGTTGCACATTACGTTTTTATTTTTATTCAGTGTAGATTAGAGGGCTGTAACCGTCTTGAACAAAAGTCTCTCTCTTGCTATGTTCTTTACTTTGCCGTGTTGTCTGTAGTGAACTGTGAACATGGATTTCCTCATGTCAGAACATGAGGGTAGCCTAGTGGTTAGAGCATTGGACTAGTACCCGCAAGGTTGTGAGTTCAAACCCCCAAGCTGACAAGGTACAAATCTGTCGTTCTGCCCCTGAACAGGCAGTTAACCCACTGTTCCCAGGCCATCATTGCAAATAAGAATGTCTTCTTAACTGACTTGCCTGGTTACATAAAGGTAAAAATAATATATATATATATATAGTTGATAATAACCATGCTCTTTCTGAGATGTTGTTGTAATTTTGCCCTCAGGTATGCCAGGTGCCGATGCCAACGTGCCCAAGCTGTCCTTCTCTGCCGCTCTCACCTACCCCATGCTTAGTGCTGGCACCATCGTCTTCGACAAGATCTTTGTCAACGAGGGAGAGTTCTATGACCCGCGGACCGGTACTGAATAGATAGGACTTGTAATGTAATGTTTTCAGTTGTACATAACTGCCTTCATTTGGCTGGACCCCAAGAAGAGTAGCTGCTGCCTTGGCAGGAACTAATAGGAAAGCATTATAACCCCAGGAAGAGTAGCTGCTGCCTTGGCAGGAACTAATGGGAATGCATTACAACCCCTGGAAGAGTAGTTGCTGCTTTGGCAGGAACTAATGGCAATCCATAATAAACCCCAGGAAGAGTAGCTGCTGCTTTGGCAGGAACTAATGGCGATCCATAATAAACCCCAGGAAGAGTAGCTGCTGCTTTAGCAGGAACTAATGGAGATCCATAATAAATACAAATACTGTGAGTTCAATCTACATGTGAAGGGTATTTATAGCAGTTAGTTACATCATTATTTTAGTTAATGTACAATGAGCCAACTGTCAAACCAAGCCATAAACCTAAACAGGCAACTGTTTGCTATATTGCTGTGTACAACATCAGTGAGTATGCTAAGCTAATGCTGACCTCACTATCTCTGTCTCTGTGTTGCCCAGGCATCTTCACGGCGCCCGTTGATGGCCGCTACTTCTTCAGCGCAATCCTGACTGGCCACAAGAACGAGAAGATTGAGGCGGTGCTGTCCAAGTCCAACTACGGTATGGCCCGTGTGGACTCCGGGGGATACCAGCCAGAAGGACTGGAGAACAAGCCGGTAGCCGAGGCCAAGATCACCCCGGGCTCCCTGGCTGTGTTCAACATCATCCTGCCCCTCCAGGCCGGAGACACAGTCTGCATTGACCTGGTCATGGGCAAGCTGGCCCACTCTGTAGAGCCTCTCACCATCTTCAGTGGAATGCTGCTGTATGAACATATGTAAGCCAAAACCCCCTAGGTTGACCATCTGGAACATAAGAGAGGGAGAGGAAGGAAGAAACGGAAGAAGGACGAGGGAAGAAGAAAGTTAGAGAAGAGAGGGTCTGGGGTTGGTCCCCATTCTGGACTGTTTAGACTCACAGTTTGAATTGACAACCGCTTTTCAAAGCAAAACGACAGGGTCCAGAGATGGAATTACTTTATATTAACTTGCGAAACATGGGAACGAACGACAACTAGGAGACGACTACAATGACAGAAAAGTGTTGTGTTTCTCTCTGTGTGTCATTCCTGGCCCGCTGATGTTGTGAGACCTGATGAACTGCTTGAACAAACACAGGATGTACTAAAAACTAAGTAGCAGACTGAGAGACTTCGCCCTTCATTTTCTTTTTACCTAGCTCATCCAGTATTTGGAGAAGTGTTTTTCACACCAAATGTGTTGCTACTACTGCAGGATTTTCCTATGGTTATTCTTATTAATATGTCCCTGTTTCTATATTACTCATTCGAGGCATGGGGCTCAGCGTACAGTAGTCCTTAAGGTCTGCCTGACATCCCACCTTTGCTGCAAGGTGTTTCCCTGCCAAAGAACCAGACCCACTGTCAAGGTCTGAGGTTAACCGGAAGTTAGGAATAGGGGAGAGAACCTGGAATGAGAAATTCCTTGCTTGACTTTCTATAGCTGATTTCTATGGTGATGAATTCACGTTTTGTGATTTTAATGTTATCGTGCACCTTTTGCCTCCTTGTCTCTCCGTTCTGTAATGCCTTTGACCTGGCGATCCAAAGCTTGGCCTTGTTGACGATATTGCTATAGCTTAAGTGTGTTATACTGGTGGTTCCCAAAGACTTTTATGTGCCCTACGTGACCTTGCCAAATGTGCCATCCGTGACCTAGCTAAATGTGCCGTCCGTGACCTAGCTAAATGTGCCGTCCGTGACCTAGCTAAATGTGCCGTCCGTGACCTAGCTAAATGTGCCGTCCGTGACCTAGCTAAATGTGTTGTCCGTGACCTAGCTAAATGTGTTGTCCATGACCTAGCTAGATGTGTTGTCCGTGACCTAGCTAAATGTGCCATCTGTGACCTAGCTAAATGCCTAAATGCGTCGTCCCTGACCTAGCTAAATGTGCCGTCCGTGACCTAGCTAAATGTGTTGTCCGTGAGCTAGCTAAATGTGTTGTCCGTGACCTAGCTAAATGTGCCGTCCGTGACCTAGCTAAATGTGCCATCTGTGACCTAGCTAAATGCGTTGTCCCTGACCTAGCTAAATGTGGTGTCCGTGACCTAGCTAAATGTGCCATCCGTGACCTAGCTAAATGTGCCGTCCGTGACCTAGCTAAATGTGCCGTCCGTGACCTAGCTAAATGTGTTGTCCGTGACCTAGCTAAATGTGCCGTCCGTGACCTAGCTAAATGTGCCGTCCATGACCTAGCTAAATGTGTTGTCCGTGACCTAGCTAAATGTGTTGTCCATGACCTAGCTAGATGTGTTGTCCGTGACCTAGCTAAATGTGCCATCTGTGACCTAGCTAAATGCGTCGTCCCTGACCTAGCTAAATGTGCCGTCCGTGACCTAGCTAAATGTGTTGTCCGTGACCTAGCTAAATGTGTTGTCCGTGACCTAGCTAAATGTGCCGTCCGTGACCTAGCTAAATGTGCCATCTGTGACCTAGCTAAATGCGTTGTCCCTGACCTAGCTAAATGTGGTGTCCGTGACCTAGCTAAATGTGCCATCCGTGACCTAGCTAAATGTGCCGTCCGTGACCTAGCTAAATGTGCCGTCCGTGACCTAGCTAAATGTGCCGTCCGTGACCTAGCTAAATGTGTTGTCCGTGACCTAGCTAAATGTGTTGTCCATGACCTAGCTAGATGTGTTGTCCGTGACCTAGCTAAATGTGCCATCTGTGACCTAGCTAAATGCGTCGTCCCTGACCTAGCTAAATGTGCCGTCCGTGACCTAGCTAAATGTGTTGTCCGTGACCTAGCTAAATGTGTTGTCCGTGACCTAGCTAAATGTGCCGTCCGTGACCTAGCTAAATGTGCCATCTGTGACCTAGCTAAATGCGTTGTCCCTGACCTAGCTAAATGTGGTGTCCGTGACCTAGCTAAATGTGCCATTTGTGACCTAGCTAAATGTGCCGTCAGTGACCAAGCTAAATGTGCCGTCCATGACCTAAATCCTTCAAACATGTCTTGCCATGCTCCAGACGAATGAAAACATTTTCATACCCCAGACCCAGCCTTAACCACAACCAAGTAGGAATTTGCCTCAACCAAGCAGAAGGAAACTCTGCCCTGTACCCCAGGTCAGAAGGAAGCCCTGCCTTATACCCCATTACAGAAGGAAGCCCTGCCTTATACCCCAGGTCAGAAGGAAGCCCTGCCTTATACCCCAGTACAGAATGAAGCCCTGCCTTATACCCCATTACAGAAGGAAGCCCTGCCTTATACCCCAGGTCAGAAGGAAGCCCTGCCTTATACCCCAGTACAGAATGAAGCCCTGCCTTATACCCCAGTACAGAAGGAAGCCCTGCCTTATACCCCAGGTCAGAAGGAAGCCCTGCCTTATACCCCAGTACAGAAGGAAGCCCTGCCTTATACCCCAGGTCAGAAGGGAGCCCTGCCTTATTCCCCAGTACAGAAGGAAGCCCTGCCTTATACCCCAGGTCAGAAGGAAGCCCTGCCTTATTCCCCAGTACAGAAGGAAGCCCTGCCTTATACCCCAGTACAGAATGAAGCCCTGCCTTATACCCCAGGTCAGAAGGAAGCCCTGCCTTATTCCCAGTACAGAAGGAAGCCCTGCCTTATACCCCAGTACAGAAGGAAGCCCTGCCTTATACCCCAGTACAGAAGGAAGCCCTGCCTTATACCCCAGTACAGAAGGAAGCCCTGCCTTATACCCCAGTACAGAAGGAAGCCCTGCCTTATACCCCAGTACATAAGGAAGCCCTGCCTTATTCCCAGTACAGAAGGAAGCCCTGCCTTATACCCTAGTACAGAATGACCACATGGCCTATAGATCCTTTATTACATCATTAGAGGGAATCAGATGATGTGACTCAACAATCTTCAACCTAACACAGAGTCACACCCCCCGGTGTGAGAAAGTCAGTCTGAAATCCTCAGTGACCAGGCAGGAGGGAGTATCACCCCCACCCCCCCCTTCCGAACCCGAACCCCCCATTTCTCCCTTAGGCACACGATGTGTTGAACGGCTGCCAAGGGCCACAAGGAGTGAGCGGATCATAAACAGAGCGATGTGCTCTCTCTCTAAGAGGCCCCGGTGGACGTCATTAATCGAGGCACAGTGAAGTGTTTACACAGGACGATAAATAAGAAGCTCTCTCTGACAGCAGGGAATGATTACTTGGTCATGTCTGTCGGCCCCCCAATGGCCCAATGATACAGAGGAATAGTTACAGGCCTTCTAATGGCCCATTGATACAGAGGACTGGGTTCTCTAATGGCCCAGTGATACAGAGGACTAGGTTCTCTAATGGCCCATTGATACAGAGGTCTAGGTTTTCTAATGGCCCATTGATCCAGAGGTCTAGGTTCTGCAGGGCAGATGCAGCAATGAGGATCTTTCAGAGCAGGGCAGCTGCAACAATGAGGATCTTTCAGAGCAGGGCAGCTGCAGCAATGAGGATCTTTCAGAGCAGGGCAGCTGCAGCAATGAGGATCTTTCAGAGCAGGGCAGCTGCAGCAATGAGGATCTTTCAGAGCACGGCAGCTGCAGCAATGAGGATCTTTCAGAGCAGGGCAGCTGCAGCAATGAGGGTCTTTCAGAGCAGGGCAGCAATGAGGATCTTTCAGAGCAGGGCAGCTGCAGCAATGAGGGTCTTTCAGAGCAGGGCAGCAATGAGGATCTTTCAGAGCAGGGCAGCTGCAGCAATGAGGGTCTTTCAGAGCAGGGCAGCTGTAGCAATGAGGATCTTTCAGAGCAGGGCAGCAATGAGGATCTTTCAGAGCAGGGCAGCTGCAGCAATGAGGATCTTTCAGAGCAGGGCAGCAATGAGGGTCTTTCAGAGCAGGGCAGCTGTAGCAATGAGGATCTTTCAGAGCAGGGCAGCAATGAGGGTCTTTCAGAGCAGGGCAGATGCAGCAATGAGGATCTTTCAGAGCAGGGCAGCAATGAGGGTCTTTCAGAGCAGGGCAGCAATGAGGGTCTATCAGAGCAGGGCAGATGCAGCAATGAGGATCTTTCAGAGCAGGGCAGCAATGAGGGTCTTTCAGAGCAGGGCAGCAATGAGGGTCTTTCAGAGCAGGGCAGCTGCAGCAATGAGGATCTTTCAGAGCAGGGCAGCAATGAGGATCTTTCAGAGCAGGGCAGCAATGAGGATCTTTCAGACAGGGGCAGCTGCAGCAATGAGGATCTTTCAGAGCAGGGCAGCAATGAGGATCTTTCAGAGCAGGGCAGAGAAAATTAAAGGAAGAAAAGCAGGTTTAATTATAACTGAAATATGATGTCAGTCAACTCATTTCTTTAGTTAAAAGACAGGTGCTGCTGATAACACTGCCATCGTCATCAAGGATGTTGGAATTACTTTGGTATGAACGTGCAAAAGTAATCTACTTTTTTAAGTGATTTGTTTGACAATAAGATGAAACCATCATGACTGATTGTGGTCATGGTACATTAAAAGTACAATTTACAGTTAAATTACATGTCTTTACTATAAAACCCATAGGAGGGGGGGGGGGAAGTTCAGACTGACCTCTGCTTGGGTCCTCCAAATCACTAAGCCCGCCCCTGTACAGAGGAATAGTTACAGGCCCTCTGATGGCCCAGTGATACAGAGGAATAGTTACAGGCCCTCTGATGGCCCAGTGATACAGAGGAATAGTTACAGGCCCTCTGATGGCCCAGTGATACAGAGGAATAGTTACAGGCCCTCTGATGGCCCAGTGATACAGAGGAATAGTTACAGGCCCTCTGATGGCCCAGTGATACAGAGGAATAGTTACAGGCCCTCAGAGGAATGATGGGCCCAGTGATACAGAGGAATAGTTACAGGCCCTCTGATGGCCCAGTGATACAGAGGAATAGTTACAGGCCCTCTGATGGCCCAGTGATACAGAGGAATAGTTACAGGCCCTCTGATGGCCCAGTGATACAGAGGAATAGTTACAGGCCCTCTGATGGCCCAGTGATACAGAGGAATAGTTACAGGCCCTCTGATGGCCCAGTGATACAGAGGAATAGTTACAGGCCCTCTGATGGCCCAGTGATACAGAGGAATAGTTACAGGCCCTCTGATGGCCCTGTGATACAGAGGAATAGTTACAGGCCCTCTGATGGCCTATGTGATACTCCACACCTAGTGTTTTCCCATCCCAGTCCTAGGTTGCCCCTTAACCATTTCACATATTTGGTCTATTCCAACACTAGCTCACCATTACAGGATCAGGACGGTGCTATCCAGTGCTGCATTAGACTGTGTGTTATTTACTAGGAAAATGGATTCAGTTTACAGAACAGCAAATGGATACCAACATATTTGGCAGAGAGGTACACCGTGGCAATCAAATACATGGAGTTGTATTCAAATTCTATCACTATTCTATCACTATTCTATCACTATTTGAAATGCGCTGCATTTAGTTGAGAAGCTGCTATCTTGCTACTCTTGTGCCTTTTGAGTATTTCTCCACTTGGTCCTATCTGACCTCTGTGTTTGTTATTGCTAAAGGAATTCCAAAGGTTTACTCAATCTATGAAGTCACCAACAACTGGTCATTCCATGCCAACCACATGCCAACCAAATCAATGCTATGTATTAAAGGTGCAGTTCCTCTTTGTTTTTTTGCAGCTCCTCCTCCCTACAGTCTAACCTTTTGCCTTGAATGTGTGATTTGGCGACACGTGTAGCTCAAATAAAGGTATTTAATTTTACAGCCATGTGCTCTACGTGGGAGTTTGTCTTGGATTAATTCTCTGCTCGGAGGGTTCGGACTCTACTCTAGCTGCTCAGAGGGTTAGGACTCTAATCTAGCTGCTCAGTGGGTTAGGACTCTACTCTAGCTGCTCAGAGGGTTAGAACTCTACTCTAGCTGCTCAGTGGGTTAGGATTCTACTCTAGCTGCTCAGTGGGTCAGGACTCTACTCTAGCTGCTCAGAGGGTTAGGACTCTACTCTCGCTGCTCAGAGGGTTAGGACTCTACTCTAGCTGCTCAGTGGATTAGGACTCTAATCTAGCTGCTCAGAGGGTTATGACTCTAATCTAGCTGCTCAGTGGATTAGGACTCTACTCTAGCTGCTCAGAGGGTTAGGACTCTACTCTAGCTGCTCAGAGGGTTAGGACTCTAACCTATCTGCTCAGAGGGTTAGGATTCTACTCTAGCTGCTCAGAGGGTTAGGATTAACCTATCTGCTCAGACTCTAATCTAGCTGCTCAGTGGGTTAGGACTCTACTCTAGCTGCTCAGAGGGTTAGGACTCTACTCTAGCTGCTCAGTGGGTTAGGATTCTACTCTAGCTGCTCAGTGGGTCAGGACTCTACTCTAGCTGCTCAGAGGGTTAGGACTCTACTCTCGCTGCTCAGAGGGTTAGGACTCTACTCTAGCTGCTCAGTGGATTAGGACTCTAATCTAGCTGCTCAGAGGGTTATGACTCTAATCTAGCTGCTCAGTGGATTAGGACTCTACTCTAGCTGCTCAGAGGGTTAGGACTCTACTCTAGCTGCTCAGAGGGTTAGGACTCTAACCTATCTGCTCAGAGGGTTAGGACTCTAATCTAGCTGCTCAGTGGATTAGGACTCTAATCTAGCAGCTCAGAGGGTTAGGACTCTACTCTAGCTGCTCAGAGGATTAGGACTCTAATCTAGCTGCTCAGAGGGTTAGGATTCTACTCTATCTGCTCAGAGGGTTAGGACTCTAACCTATCTGCTCAGAGGGTTAGGACTCTAATCTAGCTGCTCAGTGGATTAGGACTCTAATCTAGCAGCTCAGAGGGTTAGGACTCTACTCTAGCTGCTCAGAGGGTTAGGACTCAACTCTATCTGCTCAGAGGGTTAAGACTCTAATCTAGCTGCTCAGGGGGTTAGGACTCTAATCTAGCTGCTCAGAGGATTGGGACTCTAATCTAGCTGCTCAGTGGATTAGGACTCTAATCTATCTGCTCAGAGGGTTAGGACTCTAATCTAGCTGCTCAGAGGATTAGGACTCTAATCTAGCTGCTCAGTGGATTAGGACTATAATCTAGCTGCTCAGTGGATTAGGACTCTACTCTAGCTGCTCAGAGGGTTAGGACTCTAATCTAGCTGCTCAGAGGATTAGGACTCTAATCTAGCTGCTCAGTGGATTAGGACTCTAATCTAGCAGATCAGAGGGTTAGGACTTTAATCTATCTGCTCAGAGGGTTAGGACTCTAATCTAGCTGCTCAGTGGATTAGGACTCTAATCTAGCAGCTCAGAGGGTTAGGACTCTAATCTAGCTGCTCAGAAGATTAGGACTCTAATCTAGCTGCTCAGAGGGTTAGGCTTCTAATCTAGCTGCTCAGAAGATTAGGACTCTAATCTAGCTGCTCAGAGGGTTAGGATTCTAATCCAGAAGGGAAAGGAGATGGTGATGATGTCATGTTTTGAGATATCATCTGTCAGTGCAGTATGTAGTTTGAGCAGATTTCCCAGGTTCAGTGCTCTTGTGTGATTGCTTAAATGTATATAGGCAGTGATCCAAATGCTGTGATTTATTAATAAATGCAGTATATTGTATGGAATCAAGTATTTCCATAAGTGGACCACTATTCCTGTTGATTTACTGAAACCATTTGGAACTTTAGTCAAAGAATATAGAAATGGTTTGATTCATTTTTATTCCTGCACATTAATAAACATGACATTTTGCTTCCCCCTCGACCTGTGCTGTAAAGGCTGAGAAAGCGTCAAGCCACGTCATTTTTTTTCCAGCCTGCAAGCCAAAAACAGAAAGTCATGCTGGGAGATCTGCCTGTGAGTTCATGGAAAGAATAACATCTCACATCTGTCCATCAACGGAAACATAGAGATCAAATTTTCAGACGAACAAAGTCCCATTTTCCCATTTAGTTTCTCCTGAACTGAGCTGGAATGGGACTTTAACAGACCTGGTCGTCTAAACCAGGCTTTCCTAACACTCTCCTCGCTCCCCCAGACGTTTCACATTTTAGTTTTAACCCTAAACTGGCACAGCTGAGTCAATTAGCCAAGTAATCATCAAGCCTAAGACTAATCAAATTGGGTGTTCCAGTAAAAAGATATGAAACTTCTGGGGGGTGGGCGGTTATGGGTAGGGTAACCCTGGTCTAGACTTCCAAGGGGGCTGGAGGAGAGGGTTATGGGTAGGGTAACCCTGGTCTAGACTTCTAAGGGGGCTGGAGGAGAGGGTTATGGGTAGGGTAACCCTGGTCTAGACTTCTAAGGGGGCTGGAGGAGAGGGTTATGGGTAGGGTAACCCTGGTCTAGACTTCCAAGGGGGCTGGAGAAGAGGGTTATGGGTAGGGTAACCCTGGTCTAGACATCCAAGGGGGCTGGAGGAGAGGGTTATGGGTAGGGTAACCCTGGTCTAGACGTCCAGGGGGGTTATGGGTAGGGTAACTGGTCTAAGGGGGCTGGAGGAGAGGGTTATGGGTAGGGTAACCCTGGTCTAGACGTCCAGGGGGGCTGGAGGAGAGGGTTATGGGTAGGGTAACCCTGGTCTAGACTTCCAAGGGGGCTGGAGGAGAGGGTTATGGGTAGGGTAACCCTGGTCTAGACGTCCAGGGGGCTGGAGGAGAGGGTTATGGGTAGGGTAACCCTGGTCTAGACATCCAAGGGGGCTGGAGGAGAGGGTTAGGGTTATGGGTGGAGGGGGTTATGGGTACCCTGGTCTAGACATCCAAGGGGGCTGAAGGAGAGGGTTATGGGTAGGGGGCTGGAAAGAGGGTTATGGGTAGGGTAACCCTGGTCTAGACATCCAGGTGGGCTGAAGGAGAGGGTTATGGGTAGTGTAACCCTGGTCTAGACGTCCAGGGGGGGCTGGAGGAGAGGGTTATGGGTAGGGTAACCCTGGTCTAGACATCCAGGGGGGCTGGAGGAGAGGGTTATGGGTAGGGTAACCCTGGTCTAGACGTCCAGAGGGGCTGGAGGAGAGGGTTATGGGTAGGGTAACCCTGGTCTAGACGTCCAGAGGGGCTGGAGGAGAGGGTTATGGGTAGGGTAACCCTGGTCTAGACATCCAGGGGGCTGGAGGAGAGGGTTATGGGTAGGGAACCCTTGTCTAGAGAGATCTCCACAAAACACACTCGTTCCCTCTTTAAGTTTCTTCTTCATTAGATTTCCACTGTCCATCTGTGGAATGAACCCAGATCCTACCCTCTGAAGCCTGGTGCTCAGATGCCGGGTCATCTCCTCTGGTAGGAATGGGGAGACCTGAATGGGCCTTAGACTTGACATTATGTTATGATGTACATGGTGTACATGTACAAGTGTGACTGTGTTCTGCCTTGGGTGTGTGAGCGGGGGGGTTGGGGCTGGAATCTGTACACACCAGCTGTGTGTGGCCGGGACAGGGTGGGATACTGACATATTTCCTGTTTATCTTTCATTTTTACACACACACCCACAAACACACAGTTTTGTATTTCTATCCTTGTGGGGACAAAATAATTGATTCCCATCCAAAATCCTATTTTCCCTAACCCTAAATCTAATCTTAACCTTAACCTTAACCTCTAACCCTGAATCGAAAACTATACCTAACCCTAAACTTAAACCCTAACCCTAAACTTAAACCCTAACCGTATTTGTAGCCCTAAACCTAACCCTTAAAACAAAATGTCCCCACTTGTTCAAATGTTCCAAACATTGTGACTTTGAATTCTGTAAAGTGAGTGAAATAATTATTGTTGTCTATCACAATGACAAGCCACCTGGGTCTGACAGCTTGGATGGAAAATTACTGAGGATGATAGAGGACAATATTGCCACTCCTATTTGCTATCTCATCAATCTAAGCCTACAGGAAAGCGTGTGCCCTCAGGCCTGGAGGGAATCAAAGTCATTCTGCTACCCAAGGATAGCAAATCACCCTTTACTGACTCAAATACCTGGCCAATCAGCCTGTTTCCAATCCTTAGTAAACTTTTGGATAAAATGGTGTTTGACCAGATACAATGCTATTTCACAGTACACAAATTAACAACAGGTTTTCAGCACGCTAATAGGGAAGGGCAATTGGACATGTATGGCACAATCAGAAGACTAATGATTGGCTGAGAGAGATTGTTGATGAATGACTGTGGGACCTTTTTTGTTTGCCTTCAGTGCAGCTTTTGACATTATCGATCATAACCTGCTGCTGGAAAACGTATGTGTTATGGCTTCACATCCTCCTGCTGTATTGTGGATTGAGAGTTACCCGTCTAACAGAACACAGAGGGTGTTCTTTAATGGGAACCTCTCCAACATAATCCAAGTAGAGTCAGGCATTCCCCAGGGCAGCTGTCTATCTTCACTAATGACCTTCCCTGGCACGGAGTGAAGCCTGTGTGTCTATGGACGCCGATGACTCAACACGATACACGTTAGCTACCACAGCCAGATAAATCACAGCAACACTTAACAAAGAGCTGCAGTCAGTTTCAGAATGGCTGGCAAGAAATAAGTTCATCCTGAATATTTAAAAATAAAAAATAAAAGCATAGTATTTGGGACAAATCATTCACTAAACCCTAAACCTCAGCTAAATATTGTAATGAATAATGTGGACATTGAGCAAGTTGACGAGACTAAACTGTTTTTGTGTAACCCTGGATTCTGAACTGTCACGGTCAAAACATATTAATGCAACAGTAGCTAAAATGGGGGAAGAAGTCTGTCCGTAGTAAAGCACTGCTCTGCCTTCTTAACATCAACAAGGGCAGGTCTTAGATTTGTTGCGCATGGACTACTGTCCAGTTATGTGGTCAGATGCCACAAAGAGGGACTTACAACTGGCACAGAACAGGGCAGCAGGCCTGGCTCTTAAATGTACATAAAGAGCTAACATGAGTAATATTCATGTCAACACTATATGCACTTCATCACTACTTGTATTTGTGAGACATGTTAACATGTTGAATGCACTGAGCTGTCTCTTTAAACTACTGGCACACAGCTTGGACACCCATGCATACCCCACAATAAATGCCACAAGAGATCTCTTCACATTCCCCAAGTCCAGAATAGACTATGTGGAGGCGCAGAGTACTACATAGAGCCATGACTACATGGAACTCTATTCCACAGTACTACATAGAACCATGACTACATGGAACTCTATTCCACAGTACTGCATAGAGCCATGACTACATGGAACTCTATTCCACAGTACTACATAGAGCCATGACTACATGGAACTCTATTTCACAGTACTACATAGAGCCATGACTACATGGAACTCTATTCCACAGCACTACATAGAGCCATGACTACATGGAACTCTATTCCACAGCACTACATAGAGCCATGACTACATGGAACTCTATTCCACAGTACTACATAGAGCCATGACTACATGGAACTCTATTCCACAGTACTACATAGAGCCATGACTACATGGAACTCTATTCCACAGCACTACATAGAGCCATGACTACATGGAACTCTATTCCACAGTACTACATAGAGCCATGACTACATGGAACTCTATTCCATAGTACTACATAGAGCCATGACTACATGGAACTCTATTCCACAGTACTACATAGAGCCATGACTACATGGAACTCTATTCCACAGTACTACATAGAGCCATGACTACATGGAACTCTATTCCACAGTACTACATAGAGCCATGACTACATGGAACTCTATTCCACAGTACTACATAGTTCCATGTAGTCATGGCTCTATCTTCCACGTTAAGTAACAGATTACAAGCAGTAAAGTCAGATTTAAAAACAGATACAAATACACCTTATGGAACAGCGGGGACTCTGAAGAGGCACAGACACAGACACATGATAAGATCTGCGCCATACAGAGTAACGACCTGAAGGCACACACTTAATGTGCTGTGAAATGTAATGTTTTTAGTTGTATTTAACTTGTCTTAATTTTCCTGGACGCCAGGAAGAGTAGCTGCTGCCTTGGCAGGAACTAATCAGGATCCATAATGAACCCCAGGAAGAGTAGCTGCTGCCTTGGCAGGAACTAATAGGGATCCATAATAAACCCCAGGAAGAGTAGCTGCTGCCTTGGTAGGAACTAATGGGGATCCATAATAAACCCCAGGAAGAGTAGCTGCTGCCTTGTCTTGGCAGGAACTAATGGGGATCCATAATAAACCCCAGGAAGAGTAGCTGCTGCCTTGTCTTGGCAGGAACTAATGGGGATCCATAATAAACCCCAGGAAGAGTAGCTGCTGCCTTGGCAGGAACTAATCAGGATCCATAATAACCCCAGGAAGAGTAGCTGCTGCCTTGGCAGGAACTAATGGGGATCCATAATAAACCCCAGGAAGAGTAGCTGCTGCCTTGGCAGGAACTAATGGGGATCCATAATAAACCCCAGGAAGAGTAGCTGCTGCCTTGTCTTGGCAGGAACTAATGGGGATCCATAATAAACCCCAGGAAGAGTAGCTGCTGCCTTGTCTTGGCAGGAACTAATGGGGATCCATAATAAACCCCAGGAAGAGTAGCTGCTGTCTTGGCAGGAACTAATCAGGATCCATAATGAACCCCAGGAAGAGTAGCTGCTGCCTTGGCAGGAACTAATGGCGATCCATAATTAACCTCAGGAAGAGTAGCAGCTGCCTTGGCAGGAACTATATGGGCGATCCATGATAAATACAATTGAATACAGTTGAAATTGTCGCACATCATTGTCCATTTTTTGTCACCCTGAGAGGAGAGTTGCTTCAGGACAGGTACAGGACTGGTACAGGACTGGTACAGGAGGTAGTAGGGTTTTATAACATCATCAGGTTTGGTAAATCCATCTCCAATGCCAGCAATGACAGAAGCAGGATTCAAAAATGATTCATGTTTAATGTTATACAAATCATAGAATGCATAGTTATTGCTTATACTGTGAACGCTCCACCCTTAAATGCAAACTATGAATCTTGAACACGTTGTCGTATAAAAGCCCATGTGGGCTAGGCATTCTGAAGATGCTCGACACGTATAGTAACATGAATCAAAATCCATCTCCAATCCTGTACAGAATGCTGAACAACATGTTTTGGGAATTAAATGAGGTCATAGAACATTCCTACAGAACATTCCTACAGAACATTCCTACAGAACATTCCTAAAGAACATTCCTACAGAACATTCCTACAGAACATTCCTACAGAACATTCCTACAGAACATTGTCTGTCTAGATGTTTGGGAACATTCTCCACGGTGTTATGGGGTAATATTCCTGTTATAATTGAGGGTGTGGTACCACACCACCATAGTGAAAGAGCTGGAACAGAGGCTCCCTGGTCTTCTCCGTCTCCACGGATATGGTGATCCTGTGTTGCTGTGGCAACATGCTGTTAGACAGCTCCACCTGCTGGATCGTATTCACCTTCTCCTCAGCATTATGACACAATTATTATTTTTTTATCTAACAAGACAAGTCAGTTAAGAACAATTTCTTATTTACAATGACTGCCTTCCAAAATGTAAAAGGCCTCCTGCGAAGACGGGGGCTGGGATTAAAAATAAATGACAAAACACACCAGGACAAGAGAGACACTACATAGAGAGAGACACTACAACACTACATAGAGAGAGACACTACAACACTACATAGAGAGAGACACTACAACACTACATAGAGAGACACTACAACACTACATAGAGAGAGACACTAAAACACTACATAGAGAGAGACACTACAACACTACATAGAGAGAGACACTACAACACTACATAGAGAGAGACACTACAACACTACATAGAGAGAGACACAACAACACTACATAGAGAGAGACACTACAACACTACATAGAGAGAGACACTACAACACTACATAGAGAGAGACACTACAACACTACATAGAGAGAGACACTACAACACTACATAGAGAGAGACACAACAACACTACATAGAGAGACACTACAACACTACATAGACACTACAACACTACATAGAGAGAGACACTACAACACTACATAGAGAGAGACACTACAACACTACATAGAGAGAGACACTACAACACTACATAGAGAGAGACACTACAACACTACATAGAGAGAGACACTACAACACTACATAGAGAGAGACACTACAACACTACATAGAGAGAGACACTACAACACTACATAGAGAGAGACACTACAACACTACATAGAGAGAGACACTACAACACTACATAGACAGAGACACTACAACACTACATAGAGAGAGACACTACAACACTACATAGAGAGAGACACTACAACACTACATAGAGAGAGACACTACAACACTACATAGAGAGAGACACTACAACAATACATAGAGAGAGACACTACAACACTACATAGAGAGAGACACTACAACACTACATAGAGAGAGACACTACATACATAGAGAGACACTACAACACTACATAGAGAGAGACACTACATAGAGAGACACTACAACACTACATAGAGAGAGACACTACAACACTACATAGAGAGACACTACAACACTACATAGAGAGAGACACTACAACACTACATAGAGAGAGACACTACAACACTACATAGAGAGAGACACTACAACACTACATAGAGAGAGACACTACAACACTACATAGAGAGAGACACTACATAGAGAGAGACACTACATAGAGAGAGACACTACAACACTACATAGAGAGAGACACTACAACACTACATAGAGAGAGACACTACATAGAGAGAGACACTACAACACTACATAGAGAGAGACACTACAACACTACATAGAGAGAGACACCACAACACTACATAGAGAGAGACACCACAACACTACATAGAGAGAGACACTACAACACTACATAGAGAGAGACACTACAACAATACATAGAGAGAGACACTACAACACTACATAGAGAGAGACACCACAACACTACATAGAGAGAGACACCACAACACTACATAGAGAGAGACACTACAACACTACATAGAGAGAGACACCACAACACTACATAGAGAGAGACACCACAACACTACATAGAGAGAGACACTACAACACTACATAGAGAGAGACACTACAACACTACATAGAGAGAGACACCACAACACTACATAGAGAGAGACACCACAACACTACATAGAGAGAGACACTACAACACTACATAGAGAGAGACACAACAACACTACATAGAGAGAGACACTACAACACTACATAGAGAGAGACACTACAACACTACATAGAGAGAGACACTACAACACTACATAGAGAGAGACACTACAACACTACATAGAGAGAGACACTACAACACTACATAGAGAGAGACACTACAACACTACATAGAGAGAGACACTACAACACTACATAGAGAGAGACACCACAACACTACATAGAGAGACACCACAACACTACATAGAGAGAGACACTACAACACTACATAGAGAGAGACACTACAACACTACATAGAGAGAGACACCACAACACTACATAGAGAGAGACACCACAACACTACATAGAGAGAGACACTACAACACTACATAGAGAGAGACACAACAACACTACATAGAGAGAGACACTACAACACTACATAGAGAGAGACACTACAACACTACATAGAGAGAGACACTACAACACTACATAGAGAGAGACACAACAAAACTACATAGAGAGAGACACTACAACACTACATAGAGAGAGACACTACAACACTACATAGAGAGAGACACTACAACACTACATAGAGAGAGACACTACAACACTACATAGAGAGAGACACTACAACACTACATAGAGAGAGACACAACACTACATAAATACACTACATAGAGAGAGACACTACAACACTACATAAAGAGAGACACTACAACACTACATATAGAGAGACACTACAACACTACATAAAGAGAGACACTACATAAAGAGAGACACTGCAACACTACATAGAGAGAGACACGACATAAAGAGAGACACTACAACACTACATAGAGAGAGACACTACAACACTACATAGAGAGAGACACTACAACACTACATAGAGAGAGACACTACAACACTACATAGAGAGAGACACCACAACACTACATAGAGAGAGACACTACAACACTACATAGAGAGAGACACCACAACACTACATAGAGAGAGACACCACAACACTACATAGAGAGAGACACTACAACACTACATAGAGAGAGACACTACAACAATACATAGAGAGAGACACTACAACACTACATAGAGAGAGACACCACAACACTACATAGAGAGAGACACCACAACACTACATAGAGAGAGACACTACAACACTACATAGAGAGAGACACCACAACACTACATAGAGAGAGACACCACAACACTACATAGAGAGAGACACTACAACACTACATAGAGAGAGACACTACAACACTACATAGAGAGAGACACCACAACACTACATAGAGAGAGACACCACAACACTACATAGAGAGAGACACTACAACACTATATAGAGAGAGACACAACAACACTACATAGAGAGAGACACTACAACACTACATAGAGAGAGACACTACAACACTACATAGAGAGAGACACTACAACACTACATAGAGAGAGACACTACAACACTACATAGAGAGAGACACTACAACACTACATAGAGAGAGACACTACAACACTACATAGAGAGAGACACTACAACACTACATAGAGAGAGACACCACAACACTACATAGAGAGACACCACAACACTACATAGAGAGAGACACTACAACACTACATAGAGAGAGACACTACAACACTACATAGAGAGAGACACCACAACACTACATAGAGAGAGACACCACAACACTACATAGAGAGAGACACTACAACACTACATAGAGAGACACAACAACACTACATAGAGAGAGACACTACAACACTACATAGAGAGAGACACTACAACACTACATAGAGAGAGACACGAAATACACTACATAGAGAGAGACACTACAACACTACATAAAGAGAGACACTACAACACTACATATAGAGAGACACTACAACACTACATAAAGAGAGACACTACATAAAGAGAGACACTGCAACACTACATAGAGAGAGACACGACATAAAGAGAGACACTACAACACTACATAAAGAGAGACACTACATAGAGAGAGACACTACAACACTACATAAAGAGAGACACTACATAAAGAGAGACACTACATAAAGAGAGACACTACAACACTACATAAAGAGAGACACTACATAAAGAGAGACACGACAACACTACATAGAGAGAGACACTACAACACTACATAAAGAGAGACACTGCATAGAGAGAGACACTACAACACTACATAGAGAGAGACACTACAACACTACATAGAGAGAGACACTACAACACTACATAGAGAGACACGACAACACTACATAGAGAGAGACACCACAACACTACATAAAGAGAGACACTAGATAAAGAGAGACACTACATAAAGAGAGACACTACATAAAGTGAGACACTACAACACTACATAAAGAGAGACACTACATAAAGAGAGACACTACAACACTACATAGAGAGAGACACTACAACACTATATAGAGAGAGACACTACAACACCACATAAAGAGAGACACTACGTAAAGAGAGACACTACAACACTACATAGAGAGAGACACTACAACACTACATAAAGAGAGACAACACTACATAAAGAGAGACAACACAACACTACATAAAGAGAGACAACGCAACACTACATAAGAGACACCACAACACTACATAGAGAGCGACAACACAACACTACATAAAGAGAGACACTACAACACTACATAGAGAGAGACAACACAACACTACATAGAAGACACTACAACACTACATATAGAGAGACACTACAACACCACATAAGAGACACCACAACACTACATATAGAGAGACACTACAACACTACATAAGAGACAACACAACACTACATAAGAGACACTACAACACTACAACACTACATAAGAGACACTACAATACTACATAGAGAGAGGCAACACAACACTACATAAAGAGAGACACTACATAAAGAGAGACACTACAACACTACATAAAGTGAGACACTACATAGAGAGAGACAACACAACACTACATAGAGAGAGACACTACAACACTACATAAAGAGAGAACACAACACTACATAAAGAGAGACAACACAACACTACATAAAGAGAGACACTACATAAAGAGAGACACTACATGAAGAGAGACTCTACAACACTACATAAAGAGAGACAACACAACATAAGAGACAACATTACATAAAGAGAGACCTAAGACAACACAACACTACATAAAGAGAGACCTAAGACAACAACAGAGCATGGCAACAACACATGACAACACGGCATGGTAGCAACACCACATGACAACAACATTGATAGCAACATGGCAGCAGCACAACATGGCAGCAGCACAAAACATGGTACAAACATTATTGGGCACAGACAACAGCACAAAGGGCAAGAAGGTAGAGACAACAACACAACACGTGAGCTCATTTCCCAGTGATCCATTTGTACAGACTGAGAACTACCTGGGAGTAGTCTGCTTCTGACACCTCAGGCGAGAGAGAGCGAGCGAGCGAGTGAGAGAGAGAGAGAGAGAGAGAGAGAGAGAAGGAAGGAAGAGAGGAGTAGGGTGAGGGATGAGAGAGAGGAGGAGGAGGGTGGAGAGAGAGAAGGAGAGGGAGGAGAGGAGGGAGAGGAAGGAGAGGAGGGAGAGAGGAGGAGGGTGAGGGAGGAGAGGAGGGAGAGGGAGGAGAGGAGGGAGAGAGGAGGAGGGTGAGAGAGGAGTAGGGTGAGGGAGGAGAGAGAGAGGATGAGGGTGGAGAGAGAAGGAGAGGGAGGAGAGGAGGGAGAGGAAGGAGAGGAGGGAGAGAGGAGGAGGGTGAGGGAGGAGAGGGAGGGGAAGGGACTAGATAGGGAGAGAGGAGGAGGGGTGAGAGAGGAGTAGGGTGAGGGAGGAGAGACAGAGAGGAGGAGGGGAGGGAGGGAGAGGAGGGAGAGAGGAGGAGGAGGGGTGAGTGAGGAGGGTGGAGAGAGAGGAGAGGAGAGGGAGGAGAGGAGGGAGGGAGGAGAGGGAGAGGAGAGGGAGGAGAGGGAGGAGATAGAGAGAGGGAGGGTGAGGGAGGAGAGGAGAGGGAGAGTGAGAGAGGAGGAGGGTGGAGAGGTAGGACAGGGAGGGAGAGGGAGGGACAGGAGGGAGAGAGGAGGAGGGTGAGGGAGGAGAGGAGGAAGAGAGGAGGGAGAGGGAGGACAGGAGAGGAGGGGAGGGAGGGAGAGGGAGGGAGAGGAGGCGACAGAGGAGGAGGGTGAGGGAGTAGGGTGGAGACAGAGGAGAGGAGAGACAGGAGGGAGGGAGAGAGGAGGAGGGTGAGGGTGGAGAGGAGGGAGAGTGAGAGAGGAGGAGGGTGGAGAGACAGGACAAGACTACATAGAGGGAGGGAGAGACAGGAGAGGGAGGGAGGGAGGAGAGAGAGGAGGGTGATAGGAGAGGAGGGAGACTGAGAGAGGAGGACTACAGGAAGGGAGAGGGAGAGAGGGAGGGAGAGGAGGGAGAGAGGAGGGAGGGGAGGGACACTAGGAGGAGAGAGAGAGGAGGGTGAGGGAGGAGAGGAGGGAGAGGGAGGACAGGAGGGAGAGGGAGGGTGGAGAAAGAGAGGGAGAGAGGGAGGAGGGAGACAGGACAGAGAGGAGGAGGGGAGGGAGGATAGGAGGGAGAGAGGAGGAGGGAGAGGGAGGAGATGAGGGAGAGGGAGGACAGGAGGGAGAGGAGAGAGGGTGGAGAGGGAGGACAGGAGAGGGTGGAGAGGGAGGACAGGAGAGGAGGGAGGAGGGTGGAGAGAGAGAGGGAGAGGGAGGAGAGGAGGGAGAGGGAGGGAGAGGACCGAGAAGGAGGAGGGTGAGGGAGATAGGAGGGAGAGAGGGAGGAGGGAGAGAGACAGGAGAGAGAGAAGGGAGAGGGAGGAGAGAGAGGACAGGAGAGGAGGGAGAGGGAGAGGAGGGAGAGAGGAGGGTGGGTGAGGGAGGAGAGAGAGGAGGAGGGTGAGGGAGGAGGATGGAGAGAGAGGAGAGGGAGAGGGAGGAGAGGAGGGAGGAGAGGACTAGAAGGGGGAGGATAGGGAGAGAGGGAGGAGGGTGAGGGAGGAGAGAGGGAGAGGGAGAGAGACAGGAGAGAGGGAGGGTGAGGGAGGAGAGGGAGGGAGAGAGAGAGGGGAGGAGGGTGGAGAGGGAGAGGGAGGAGAGGAGGGAGAGGGAGGAGAGGAGGGAGAGAGGGAGGAGGGTGAGGGAGGAGAGGAGGGAGAGAGGAGGAGGGTGAGGGAGGGAGAGGAGGAGAGGGAGGGACAGGAGGGAGAGGGAGGAGGGTGAGAAAGACAGGAGAGGGAGGAGAGGAGGGAGAGGGAGGAGAGGAGCAGAGAGGATGAGGGTGAGGGAGGATAGGAGGAGAGAGGAGGAGGGAGAGGGAGGAGATGAGGGAGAGGGAGGGACAGGAGGGAGAGGGAGGGAGAGGGTGGAGAGGGAGGACAGGAGAGGGTGGAGAGGGAGGACAGGAGAGGAGGGAGGAGGGTGGAGAGAGAGAGGGAGAGGGAGGAGAGGAGGGAGAGGGAGGAGAGGACAGAGAGGAGGAGGGTGAGGGAGGATAGGAGGGAGAGACTAGGAGTGAGAGGGGAGGAGAGGAGGGAGAGGGAGATAGGAGGGAGAGGGAGGAGGAGAGAGAAAGGGAGAGGGAGAGAGAGAGAGGGACAGGAGAGGGGGAGAGGGAGAAGGAGGGAGACACTAGGAGGGGGTGAGGAGGAGAGAGGAGGAGGGTGAGGGAGGGAGGGTGGAGAGAGAGAGGAGAGGGAGGAGAACACTAGAGGAGAGGAGAGGGAGGAGAGGAGGGAGAAGGAGGAGGGTGAGGGAGGAGAGGAGGGAGAGTGAGAGGATGACAGAGGGAGAGGGAGAGGGAAAGGAGGGAGAGGGAGGGAGGAAGACTAGGATAAAGGGAGGAGAGGGAGGAAGAAAGGAGGACACTGAGGGAGGGAGGAGGAGGGAGAGGGAGGACAGGAGGGAGAGGGAGGAGGGTGGAGAAAGGGGAGGAGGAGAGGGAAAAGAGAGGAGGAGGGTGAGGGAGGATAGGAGGGAGACAGGAGGAGGGGAGAGGGAGGAGAGGAGGGAGAGGTAGGGAGGAGAGAGAAGGAGGGTGAGGGAGGAGAGGGAGGGAGTGAGAGAGGAGGAGGGTGGAGAGGGAGAGGGAGGAGAGAGGAGGGAAGGGAGGAGAGGAGGGAGAGGAGAGGAGGGTGAGGGAGGATAGGAGGGAGAGAGGAGGAGGGTGAGGGAGGAGAGGATAGGGAGGACAGGAGGGAGAGTGAGGAGGGTGGAGAAAGAGAAGGAGAGGGAGGAGAGGAGGGAGAGGGAGGAGAGGAGCGAGAGAGGAGGAGGGTGAGGGGAGGAGAGGAGGGAGAGAGAGGAGGGAAGGGAGAGAGGGAGAGAGAGGGAGGAGAGAGAGGGGAGGGAGAGAGGAGAGAAGGACAGGAGAGGAGGGAGAGGGGAGAGAGAGGGAGAGGGAGGGAGAGAGGAGGGAGAGGGAGGAGAGAGAGGACAGGAGAGGAGGGAGAGGGAGGAGATGAGGGAGAGGGATGACAGGAGGGAGAGGGAGGAGAGGGTGGAGAGGGAGGACAGGAGAGGGTGGAGAGGGAGGACAGGAGAGGAGGGAGGAGGGGTGGAGAGAGAGAGGGAGAGGGAGGAGAGGAGGGAGAGGGAGGAGAGGAGCGAGAGAGGAGGAGGGTGAGGGAGGATAGGAGGGAGAGAGGAGGAGGGAGAGGGAGAGAGGAGGGGGAGGGAGGAGAGAGGGAGGGAGAGGGAGGAGAGAGAGGACAGGAGAGGAGGGAGAGGGAGAGAGGAGGGAGAGAGGAGGAGGGTGAGGGAGGAGAGAGGAGAGAGGAGGAGGTGAGGGAGGAGGGTGGAGAGAGAGGAGAGGAGAGGGAGGAGAGGAGGGAGGAGAGGGAGGAGGAGAGGGAGGAGAGGAGGGAGAGAGGAGGAGGGTGAGGGAGGGAGAGGAGGAGAGAGAGGAGGAGGGTGAGGGAGGAGAGGAGGGAGAGGGAGGAGGTTGAGGGAGAGGGAGGAGGGTGGAGAAAGAGAGGGAGAGGGAGGAGAGGAGGGAGAGGGAGGAGAGGAGCGAGAGAGGGAGGAGGGAGAGGGAGGATAGGGAGAGAGGAGGAGGAGAGGGAGGGAGGAGAGGAGGGAGAGGGAGGAAGGAGAGAGAGGAGGGTGAGGGAGGAGAGGAGGGAGAGTGAGAGAGGAGGAGGGTGGAGAGGGAGAGGGAGGGAGGAGGGAGAGGGAGGAGAGGAGGGAGAGAGGAGGAGGGTGAGGGAGGAGAGGAGGGAGGAGGAGGAGGGGTGAGGGAGGAGGGAGGGAGAGGGAGGACAGGAGGGAGAGGGAGAAGGGTGGAGAAGAGAGGGAGAGGGAGGAGAGGAGGGAGAGGGAGTAGAGGAGAGGGAGAGAGAGAGGAGGGGGTGAGGGAGGAGGGAGGGAGAGAGGAGGAGGGAGAGGGAGAGAGGAGGGAGAGGGAGGAGAGAGAGAGAGGAGAGGGACGAGAGAGGGACAGGAGAGGAGGGAGAGAGGAGGAGAGGGAGGAGAGAGAGGAGGGAGAGGGAGGAGAGAGGGACAGGAGAGGAGGGAGAGGGAGGAGATGAGGGAGAGGGATGACAGGAGGGAGAGGGAGGAGAGGGTGGAGAGGGAGGACAGGAGAGGGTGGAGAGGAGGACAGGAGAGGAGGGTGGAGGGTGGAGAGAGAGAGAGAGGGAGGAGAGGAGGGAGAGGGAGGAGAGGGACCGAGAGAGGAGGAGGGTGAGGGAGGGATAGGAGGGAGAGAGGAGGAGGGAGAGGGAGGAGAGAGAGAAGGGAGAGGGAGGAGAGAGGGACAGGAGAGGAGGGAGAGGAGAGGGAGGGAGAGGGATGAGGGTGAGGGAGGATAGGGAGAGAGAGAGGAGGAGGGAGAGGGAGGAGATGAGGGAGAGGGAGGACAGGGAGGGAGAGGGAGGAGAGGGTGGAGAGGGAGGACAGGAGAGGGTGGAGAGGGAGGACAGGAGAGGAGGGAGGAGGGTGGAGAGAGAGAGGGAGAGGGAGGAGAGGAGGGAGAGGGAGGAGAGGACCGAGAGAGGAGGAGGGTGGAGAAAGAGAGGGAGAGGGAGGAGAGGAGGGAGAGGGAGGAGAGGAGCGAGAGAGGATGAGGGTGAGGGAGGATAGGAGGGAGAGAGGAGGAGGGAGAGGGAGGAGATGAGGGAGAGGGAGGACAGGAGGGAGAGGGAGGAGAGGGTGGAGAGGGAGGACAGGAGAGGGTGGAGAGGGAGGACAGGAGAGGAGGGAGGAGGGTGGAGAGAGAGAGGGAGAGGGAGGAGAGGAGGGAGAGGGAGTAGAGGACCGAGAGAGGAGGAGGGTGAGGGAGGATAGGAGGGAGAGAGGAGGAGTGAGAGGGAGGAGAGGAGGGAGAGGGAGAGAGGAGGGAGAGGGAGGAGAGAGAGAAGGGAGAGGGAGGAGAGAGAGGACAGGAGAGGAGGGAGAGGGAGAGAGGAGGGAGAGAGGAGGAGGGTGAGGGGGAGGAGAGAGGAGGAGGGTGAGGGAGGAGGGTGGAGAGAGAGGAGAGGAGAGGGAGGAGAGGAGGGAGGAGAGGAGAGGAGAGGGAGGAGAGGAGGGAGAGAGGAGGAGGGTGAGGGAGGAGAGGAGGGAGAGTGAGAGAGGAGGAGAGTGGAGAGGGAGAGGGAGGAGGAGAGGAGGGAGAGGGAGGAGAGGAGGGAGAGGAGGAGGGAGAGGTGAGGAGAGAGGAGGAAGAGGGGGAGGGTGAGGGAGGGAGGAGGGAGAGGGAGGACAGGAGGGAGAGGGAGGAGGGTGGAGAAAGAGGGAGGAGAGGAGCGAGAGGAGGAGGGTGGGAGGATAGGAGGGAGGGAGGAGGAGGAGGGAGGAGAGGAGGGAGAGGTAGGGAGGAGAGAGAGGGGGTGAGGAGGAGAGGAGGGAGGTGAGGGGAGGAGGGTGGAGAGGGAGGGAGGGGAGGAGGGGAGAGGGAGGGAGGAGGGAGAGAGGAGGAGGGTGAGGGAGGAGAGGAGGGAGAGAGGAGGAGGGTGAGGGAGGAGAGGAGGGAGAGGGAGGACAGGAGGGAGAGTGAGGAGGGGTGGAGAAGGGAGGGGAGAGGGAGGAGAGGAGGGAGGGAGGAGAGAGGAGCGAGAGAGGAGGAGGGTGAGGAGGAGAGGAGGGAGAGAGGAGGAGGGAGAGGGAGGGAGGAGAGAGAGAGGGAGGAGGGAGGGAGGGAGAGGGAGGAGAGAGAGGAGGACAGGAGAGGAGGGAGAGGGAGAGAGGAGGGAGAGGGAGGAGAGAGAGGGAGGGAGAGGGAGGAGAGAGAGGACAGGAGAGGAGGGAGAGGGAGGAGATGAGGGAGAGGGAGGACAGGAGGGAGAGGGAGGAGAGGGTGGAGAGGGAGGACAGGAGAGGGTGGAGAGGGAGGACAGGAGAGGAGGGAGGAGGGTGGAGAGAGAGGAGAGGGAGAGGGAGGAGAGAGGGAGAGGGAGGAGAGGAGCGAGAGGGAGGAGGGTGAGGGAGGATAGGAGGGAGAGAGGAGGAGGGGAGAGGGAGAGAGGAGGGAGAGGGAGGAGAGAGAGGAGGGAGAGGGAGGAGAGAGGGACAGGAGAGGAGGGAGAGGGAGAGAGGAGGGAGAGAGGAGGAGGGTGAGGGAGGAGAGGAGGGAGAGAGGAGGAGGGTGAGGGAGGAGGGTGGAGAGAGAGGAGAGGAGAGGGAGGAGAGGAGGGAGGAGAGGAGAGGAGAGGGAGGAGAGGAGGGAGAGAGGAGGAGGGTGAGGGAGGAGAGGAGGGAGAGTGAGAGAGGATGAGAGTGGAGAGGGAGAGGGAGGAGAGGAGGGAGAGAGGAGGAGGGTGAGGGAGGAGAGGAGGAAGAGAGGAGGAGGGTGAGGGAGGAGAGGAGGGAGAGGGAGGACAGGAGGGAGAGGGAGGAGGGTGGAGAAAGAGAGGGAGAGGGAGGAGAGGAGGGAGAGGGAGGAGAGGAGCGAGAGAGGAGGAGGGTGAGGGAGGATAGGAGTGAGAGAGGAGGAGGGAGAGGGAGGAGAGGAGGGAGAGGGAGGAAGGAGAGAGAGGAGGGTGAGGGAGGAGAGGAGGGAGAGTGAGAGAGGAGGAGGGTGGAGGTGGAGAGGGAGGGGAGGAGGGAGGGAGAGGGGAGGAGAGGAGGGAGAGAGGAGGAGGGTGAGGGAGGAGAGGAGGGAGAGAGGAGGAGGGTGAGGGAGGAGAGGAGGGAGAGGGAGGACAGGAGGGAGAGGGAGAAGGGTGGAGAAAGAGAGGGAGAGGGAGGAGAGGAGGGAGAGGGAGTAGAGGAGCGAGAGAGGAGGAGGGTGAGGGAGGATAGGAGGGAGGAGGAGGGAGGAGGGAGAGGGAGAGGAGGGAGAGGGAGGGAGAGAGAGGAGGGAGAGGGACGAGAGAGAGGACAGGAGAGGAGGGAGAGAGGAGGGAGAGGGAGGAGAGAGAGGAGGGAGAGGGAGGAGAGAGAGGACAGGAGAGGAGGGAGAGGGAGGAGATGAGGGAGAGGGATGACAGGAGGGAGAGGGAGGAGAGGGTGGAGAGGGAGGACAGGAGAGGGTGGAGAGGGAGGACAGGAGAGGAGGGAGGAGGGTGGAGAGAGAGAGGGAGAGGGAGGAGAGGAGGGAGAGGGAGGAGAGGAGCGAGAGAGGAGGAGGGTGAGGGAGGATAGGAGGGAGAGAGGAGGAGGGAGAGGGAGAGAGGAGGGAGAGGGAGGAGAGAGAGGAGGGAGAGGGAGGAGAGAGAGGACAGGAGAGGATGGAGAGGGAGAGAGGAGGGAGAGGGAGGAGAGAGAGGAGGGAGAGGGAGGAGAGAGAGGACAGGAGAGGAGGGAGAGGGAGAGAGGAGGGAGAGGGAGGACAGGAGAGGAGGGATAGAGGAGGGAGAGGGAGAGAGGAGGGAGAGGGAGGACAGGAGAGGAGGGAGGAGAGGAGGGAGAGGGAGGAGAGGAGCGAGAGAGGAGGAGGGTGAGGGAGGATAGGAGGGAGAGAGGAGGAGGGAGAGGGAGGAGAGTAGGGTGAGGGAGGAGAGGAGGGGGAGGGAGGATAGGAGGGAGAGGGAGGATAGGAGGGAGAGAGGAGGGAGGAGAGGAGAGGAGGGAGAGGTAGGAAGAGAGGAGGGTGAGACTTAGTTCCTTTTTTAAACACTACTGCAGTGGAGCAGCCACCCCTTATTTGACCCAAACACAGCGGCATCACAGGATCCAGCGCCAGATCCTCCGTCACGTGTGTCTTACGTGTCAGAGAGAAGGACCTTGAGAGGCACACCAACCTCGCTCTGCCAGACAACGGCCAAAATGTCCATCCCATGGCACGAGAAGCTGACCGAGCAGGGAGACAGACAGACAGACAGACAGACAGACAGACAGACAGACAGACAGACAGACAGACAGACAGACAGACAGACAGACAGACAGTACACAGCCCTCAATGAACACAATAATAATGATAATACATGCATATTAATTTCATAAATATTGAAAATAATAACAACGATACACAGTGTGTGGGTACATTTGTTGCAGACTGAGACGGATGGGTTTCCACCTAGTGGTAGAGACGAGGATAGCAGCACTAAAGAGCCCAAGTGGAGAAGCGAGTGAGTGAGTGAGTGAGTGAGTGAGTGAGTGAGTGAGTGAGTGAGTGAGTGAGACACACACCTAGACACACACACCTAAACACAGACACATAGCTAGTGGCAGCATGCTGTGAGGATGTTTTTCATCAGCAGGGACTGGGAAACTGGTCCGAATTGAAGGGATGATGGATGGCGCTAAATACAGGGAAATTTTTGAAACCTGTTTCAGTCTTCCAGAGATTTGAGACTTGTATGGAGGTTCACCTTCCAGCAGGATAATGGCCGAGTGGTTTAAGGGGAAATGTTTACAAGTCTTGGAATGTCATAGTCAAAGCCCAGACATCTATCCAATTGAGAATCTGTGGTATGACTTAAAATTGCCTGAAACTTGAAAGAGCTGGAGCAGTTTTGCCTTTAAGAATGGGCAAAAATCCAAGTGGCTAAATGTATCAAGCTTATAGAGACATACCCCAAGAGACTTGCAGCTGTAAATTGCTGCAAAAGGTGTCTCTACAAGGTATTGACTTGGGGGGGGGGGGGGTGAATACTTACGCATTTTATTTTGTCTTATTTGTTGTTTGTTTCACAATAAAACAATATTTTGCATCTTCAAAGTGGTAGGCATATTGTGTAAATCAAATGATACAAACCCCCCCAAAAATCTATTTTAATTCCAGGTTGTAAGGCAACCAAATAGGAAAAATGCAAAGGGAGGTGAATACTTTCGCAATCCACGGTATACAGGGAATACCAATACCAGATAAATGTGCAGAGGTATGACATACTTGAGGTAGATATTTACATGAAGGCAGGGTAAAGTGATTACGCATCCAGATAGATAATAATCAGAGTAAAAACATTTATGATGTGTGTAAAAGTGTGTGTGTTTATGTACAGTGGGGAGAACAAGTATTTGATACACTGCCGATTGTGCAGGTGTTCCTACTTACAAAGCATGTAGAGGTCTGTAATTTGTATCATAGGTACACTTCAACTGTGAGAGACGGAATCAAAAATCCAGAAAATCACATTGTATGATTTTTAAGTAATTAATTTGCATTTTATACCTCTACATACTTTGTAAGTAGAAAAGCCTGCAAAATTGGAAGTGTATCAAATACTTGTTCTCCCCACTGTATGTGTGTTATTTGTGTGTGCATATGTATCTCTTGAATGTGTGAGGGATTTGTGTGGGAGTGACAGTGTAGTGCGTGTGAGTGAGTGTGTATATGTGGTCTGTATATAAAGTCTAGTGAGTGTGAGTAGGGTCAGTGCAGATAGTTTGTGTACCATTAAATGACTATTTAGCAGTCTGGCTATTTAGCCGTCTTATGGCTTGGGGGTAGAAACTGTCTCGGAGCCTGTTGGTCAGAGAGCCGATGCTCTGGTACCGTTTACCAGACTGTAGTAGAGTGAACAGTCTATGGCTTGGGTGGCTGGAGTCTTTGGCAATTTTTTGGGCCTTCCTCTGACACCGTCTTGTATAGGTCCTGGAGGGCAGGGAGCTTGGCCCCTATAATGTACTGGGCTGTCCGCACCACCCTTTGTAGTACTTTTCTGTCAAGGGCGGTACAATTGCCATACCAAGCGGTGATGCAGCCAATCAAGATGCTCTCGATGGTGCAGCTGAATAACTTTTTGAGGATCTGAGGGCCTATGCCCAATCTTTTCAGCCTCCTGAGAGGGAAGAGGCGCTCCTGTGCCCCTTCTCGACTGTGCGGTTGTGTGTGCCGGTGTGTGTGCGGGTGTGTGTGCGGGTGTATGTTAAGTCCTTAGTGATGTGGACACCAAGAAACTTAAAGCTCTCGACCCGCTGCACTACAGCCTTGCCGATGCTCCGCCCTCTTTCTCCTGTAGTCCATGATCAGCTCCTTGGTCTTACAGATGTTTAGGGAGAGGTTGTTGTCCTGGCACCATACCGCCAAGTCTTTGACCTCCTCCCTGTAGGCGGACTCATCACCGTTGGTGATCAGGCCTACCACCGTCGTGTCATCAGAAAACTTGATGATGGTGTTGGAGTCGTGCACGACCATGCAGTCCTGGGTGAACAAGAAGTACAGAACGGGACTAAGCACACACTCCTGAGGGGCCCCGTGTTGAGGGTCAGAGTGGCAGAGTTGTTGTTGCCTACCCTGATCACCTGGAGCCAACCCATCAGGAAGTCCAGAATCCAGTTGCAGAGGGAGGGGTTCAGTCCCAGGGTCCCTAGCTTGGTGATGAGCTTTGAGCAGATTATGGTGTTGAACGCTGAGCTATGGTCAATGAAATACTGAAGTTAATTTCCTTGTCCAGGTGGGAGAGGGCAGTGTGAAGTGCACTTGAGATTGCGTCCTCTGTGGATCTGTTGAGGCGTTATGCGACTTGGAGTGGGTCCAGGGTTTATGGGATGGGGTGTCAGGGATGATGGTGTTGATCATTACACGTCTTTCAAAGCACTTAATACTTACAGATGTAACTGGGAAAAAGTCATTTCCTTCACTTATTTCATTGCTTTTCTATGTTGCTTATTTGATAAGTGACTTTTGTAGCATGAAATATTGTAGTGTGATAAGCCTGCAAGTACATGACAATAACATTTACAGTACCTTTCAACAAATCTTTTTTAAATGGAAATTGCATGCAATGTACGTTAAATAACAAAAATGTCAAAAAATATTAAATGCTGTTGTCGTGGAAATTCTTCTCATGGGACACTCAAAGTCAATCTTAAATCAATCATTGTTTATTAACAGCAAGCTGGAGAGGTCACAGTCCAACTTAGATTAATCATTGTTTATTAACAGCAAGTTGGAGAGGTCACAGTCAAACTTAGATGAATCATTGTTTATTAACAGCAAGCTGGAGAGGTCACAGTCAAACTTAGATGAATCATTGTTTATTAACAGCAAGCTGGAGAGGTCACAGTCAAAGTTAGATGAATCATTGTTTATTAACAGCAAGCTGGAGAGGTCACAGTCAAAGTTAGATGCATAAAGTACCGGTCTGAAGTGAGCTCCGCCAGGGCAGTCCCGTTAGATCTCTTACAGTGCATTTATTATTTTTTTAAAGTTGTTATTCTCTCATCAATCTATACACAATACCCCATAATGACAAATAAAAGATTGTTTTTTAGAATTGTTTGCAAATGTATACTTTTTTCTTTTTTACTGAAATGTCTTATTTACAAAAGTATTCAGCCTCTTTGCTATGAGATTTAAAATGTAGCTCAGGTGCATCCTGTTTCCATTGATCATCCCTGAGATGTTTCTACAACTTGATTGGAGTCCACCTGTGATAAATTAACTGCATCATTGAAAAAGTTTCGTGAGCAAGCGTTCCTCTGTAAAGTCTACCCCAGTTGTAATTGGCGCATGTGATAAATATCATTGTATAGTGTTTACTCAGATTTTAACCAAACTGTTTTAATGCGCTACCCCTCCAAAATAGAGTGGTTCAGAGCTCCTCCGCCAACCCGTCACTAACACGCAATCGCTGCACAAACGTAGCCTATCGTTACAGATGAATTGTCAAAATTCAAGACACAGAAATCAACTTTGTTTCGCACTTGCATTTTTGACCTGAAAGTCATTCATTTCAGAAAACAACATCAACTCGGCTATAACGTCACTTCTCTTTGAGTCCAGAGCATATGGCCAATCTGTATCCAGCCAGGTTGGAACGCACGATCTGTCTGCGGCCTTTTTCTTCCTCACAAAATATCCTAATACATTAGCTACACTATGTTACATCTTCATCCCATAAGTATTGAAGCCAATACAATGTTCCAGCTATCTTTAATCATATGGCCAATGAGCAGAACTGAAGTATATAGCCTAATTAACTCACCCAAACGAGGCCTATCTAAAATATGAAAATGATCAATGAAATCGGCAGGTAGCCTATTGTTCTGGTACAGAAGTGTCCGTAGCAGATGGCTAAACTGTATTTTATAAATATAGACTACTCTTGTTTTCTTCAGGCAAACCGGATAAAATCAAACAAACACTCTCTGGTTACTAATATGGATTTGTGCGCCTGTCTTTGCATGCTCATGCTGATGACTGGTCATTGGTGAACCTTAGGACAACCTTTTGGTTCTGAAGCAATGATTTGCTGTATTGCCGAAGGCCTATTTTATTGGCCAGATCGAATAGACAAAGGTAGAAGTATAACATGAAAATGCTATTGTAACGGATGTGAAATGGCTAGCTAGTTAGCGGTGGTGCACGCTAAATAGCGTTTCAATCGGTGACGTCACTTGCTCTGAGACCTTGAAGTAGTGGTTCCACTTGCGCTGCAAGGGCCGCGGCTTTTGTGGAGCGATGGGTAATGATGCTTCTGAGACCTTGAAGTAGTGGTTCCCCTTGTGCTGCAAGTGCCGAGGCTTTTGTAGAGCGATGGGTAACGATGCTTCGTGGGTGACTGTTGTTGATGTGTACAGAGGGTCCCTGGTTCGCGCCCGGCGAGGGGACGGATTAAATTTATACTGTTACACTATACCAGTTTATTAATAATTATTTGTCCCACTCAGTTTCACACGTGCGACTTCCCAAAAACTTGTCGCGACTGACCCCCACTTTGACAACAACTAGCTCATGCTACCTGTGTTGGTTGACAGTTTGCTGCACCATTCAGAGAGCCTTGTGCATTTCACTAGCCAATTTGTTGCACGTTTCTTTGTGCAATCCACTGTCTCTGGCTGTGTGGAGAGTGTCAAAACATTACAAAACCTGGCCCGACAGTTTCAAGTCATCAATCTCAAGCAAAGTTGAGGCCCACGTCTTGAGGCCAAAAGTCTCAAGTTATTTTATTTGCTATCAAGTCGAGTCTCAAGTCATCACATTTGTGACTGAGTCAGACTTGAGTCCAAGTCATTTGACTCGAGTCCACACCTCTGGCTCGCAAACCATCTAATGTTAGCAAGCTAGCTTGTTAAGTGACTTCGCTAACAAGGACACAATCAGATAGCAAACTAGCCAACTTAACAGCATACAGTATATCATAATTTAGCTAGCTAGCAACTGTCAAGTTCATGTTTCTAGCTAGCTAGCAACGGTCAATTTCATGTTTCTAGCTAGCTAGCTAACATTCTCAAGCCATTGAATATTAGCAATGTTCCGGGGAATCCAGGGGGAAAAGACATATTACAACCTATGTGTTGTGATAATTGGGTTGTTTGCTCTATAACCTGTTAGTTCATTTGCCACTGTGATATACTGTATAGGACTGAGGTCGAGACAACATCTGTCCGGTGAAGTCCACAAAGCATTTAGCATGTAACAAACAGTTACATGAGCTACAGCAAGTTGATGTTTCCGACGTTTTCATACTACTAAACAACTATTGATTTAGCACCATGGGGAGTTACAGCAAGTCACAATGAAGAGAAATCTATCTTAATGCTACAGCATTCAGTGTTAGAGGTCGACCGGTTATGATTTTTCAACGCCG